>NW_011357368.1:2603183-2616572 GCF_000735185.1 Notothenia coriiceps
AGTGTGTGTGTGTGTGTGTGTGTGTGTGTGTCTGTGTGTGTGTGGGACTGTATGCTGAGGTGAAATGTATTTCTGTCTTTGCTCAGATGCACAGCCACATTTTTGTTATTGCCTCTGTGTGTGACCTTATACAGTTTGATGCATTTGTTAGTGTGTGTGTGTGTGTGTGTGTGTGTGTGTGTGTGTGTGTGTGTGTGTGTGTGTGTGTGTGTGTGTGTGTGTCTGCTTGTGTGTGTTTGAGCCAGAGTTAGACCGCCAGCAGGGTTTGATTACTGCCACGTTAAGAAATAATGGATTGCACCATTTTCGTGCACATTACACACTATATTTCTGGAAAAAACACACTCTTGGTTCTCTTTCTTTCTCACCCAGATTAGTACTTTCTCACACACACTCACACGGTGTCCCACCATATTCCCCTGCTCCTAACAGCTGGGCCTCAGGAAGCAGTAGTGACATATGGGCAAGCCAGCCTGCAGCATCGCTCAACTCAACCTGCCAAGCTGAACAAAAACACCCTCCTCTCTCTCCAGATCAATGGCACTCCCTTCCCTGCCTCCCTCCCCCTCCCTCCCCCTTCCTCCATCTCGTCCTCTTCCTCTCAGCTTCCCTCTTCCAATGCCAGGACAGGCTTCTGTCACGTGCAGTGTGGAACAGTTGTTTTCTTATGACTGAAATTTGAAAAGCTTGTTCATATTCATTTTCCTGATTGTTGAAATTCTCATCAGGAATGGATCGATTTCAGTCCAGCTCATCACAATAGTCATCACGGAAGCTTAAATCCATCTGGCATACAATTTAAGAATCTAATTGGATGAAATTGATTGAGGCGCCACTTGTGTCAACAAAGAGTAAAAACTGCAGATATTCTAACACTTCAAATGGTTATAATTCACTTTTTTTGGATATGATAACTCATCAATTCACCCCAATTAGAAAATTGATGGATTGATGTTTGGCAAACCCCAAATAAGAGACAATGACTAAATCAGAAGGGCGCTTATGTGTTAAAAACTATAATAATGTAGTCCTACAATAGATAAAGAAAGCGACTCTGTAGTAACAGTAAAGTGTGCTGTATGTTACAGTATATCTTATGTACGTTGTACTCTGGAGGATACTGTTTTTTTCTTGGTTTCCTCGCTTCCTCTACATGAATAATGTAGGTTGTTTAAACCTTAAGTATTCAAAGGACTGTTCCTAAAACGTACCTTTAACTGTTTAAGATCACAACAAATGATCTGCTGTGCCTGCTGGTCTGGTTCATCTCACCTCGCTCTATATCAGATGGCTTTTCAGGAATAAATCAAAGCTTTCCAAGCATACCATCACCTGAAGAATAGTCAGTCTGTAGTTTGTTCTGTATAGTGAAGACTTTTATGTGGCACCAAACCAAGCCTTTGAACAGAAGTTTATCTCAGTCTAGGTATACTGTGTTCTAAATGAAAGGATTCGTTAAATACATGTGTGAGGTGTACATGGTGCCATCTGAAGTGGATGGAAGTCAGTGAGCTGGTCTAATGCGGCCTCTCTGTGGGTGATGAGTGCCACTGTGCCCACTCATGGTCGCAACATAGGACCAATCAAAGACGGTCACATGCAGAGTCAAATAAGCCTCGAGGTGTTTGCCCCCTGCTGTAAGTACACGTGGGATGCTTATCGGGGGGGTTTGAAGTGTCAGGGTGGGGTAAGGAGTTATTCTGGCTCTATAAGTCAAGTTGTCAGTGATATATTGCACTGGGCAGGGCAGCAGTAGGGGGGAGAATGAGTGTGCTTGTACTTGTTCAAGTAGATGTGATTAAGGAAAATTACCATATTTAGCTCCTTGTAATTAGGTAGTATTGGTATCTAGAAGGCTTGTCAAGGATTTAACTGTTTAATGCTTGTAGATTTAAGATAACTTTGGCTATAAGTGTACAGATTATGTTAGGAAATACTAGTTTGCACCCTCTTTCAATTTCAGTACATGAAGAGAAAGAGTTGAAGGTGTTGGTATTCCTGTGCTTACAAAACACATATATTGTAACCTTCTCTCAACTCATCTGTAGATGAAAGTAAACCCATTTGGATTCCATGGCAACAGCTGCAAATCTGGACAGAAAGAAGCATTACTTTAACCCTAGCGAAAATCACCACTATCCCTCCAATAACCACTAAACAATTCAGTGTGATTACCTATTTGCTACTCCTCCGTACTCCCCTCCCGATTCCCTTTTCATGAAGTCAGAGCTGGCACAGTGCTTAATCATGTGCTATGAAACCACTTTGCTTATTACGTACATTTAGGAACACTATAAAGAAACATGGTCGCAATAAAGCTTTAGTATGTAACTGGCTTTATGTGCGTTCCTGATCAATGAAGAGCTGGTTGAATGTGAGGTTAATTCAGGTTTGCTGTTACTCATTGGTGCTAAAGTATATTCCATTAGTCCGACA
Organism: Notothenia coriiceps; assembly: GCF_000735185.1. Classification (NCBI taxonomy): domain Eukaryota; kingdom Metazoa; phylum Chordata; class Actinopteri; order Perciformes; family Nototheniidae; genus Notothenia; species Notothenia coriiceps. The sequence goes on from NW_011357368.1 coordinate 2,605,620, forward strand.
GAGTGCTCTGCCACTCTCCGCTGTGGTTTTTTAACATTAATCTGGCAAAGAGAATTAAATGAGGCTTACAGAAAAGCTGTGTGGATTGACAAGAATTGAATGAAAATTGTAGCAGGATGGACTAAGAAGGCTTGAATTTAAATGGGTGTCTTTTTATTATTAAACCATTTTGTTCTGGTTTAATAATGTCACTCTGGTGAGAGTTAAGATGAATTATGGCGGCATACAGAATCAAGGGGGTTTGCAACTAAATCTATCAATATACTTAAAACATACAAATACAGAGACAACCCACACACACTCAATGACAACAGGGGAAAATATTATTGCAATATAAAATGATGAACCATAATAGAGGACTGATAGCATGCATCTCAGAAATGGGGGGCCATTTTGTATTGTTAACAGGAATCTGGATTTTCTTAAAAAAATTACTTTGATTAAAACTAATTGTAAGAAAATTACTTAGTGCAAAACATACCAAACAGGACACCATTCATTGCAATATAAACACATAATAAAAGTCACTTTAATACATCTTATAAATAATTAAAAGCAAACTTTGCCAACATTTAAACATTAGCATTTTATGCCAACTAATAATATATCATCCTCTAACAAGCTAAAGTATCTGCCCCATGAAAATGTCGACCTGCTGTGGCACAACAATCATTTTGAATCTTCCTCTGTATACAAGTAATGATTGAAGCTTAACTTTATGGCAGTCAATGCAGAGGTATATATTTCATTCAGGATTTAACTAGAGCACAGGCGGATAACAAATACAAACTTGATAAATGGCAAAATCTTCTGACTGTGTCTTCACAAAAGGGAAAACATTAGCATACACGCTCTGTGCATTCTCAAACTGGTCTCATAAAGAATGTATGCAGCAGCAGCTCAATATAGTTTTCATAAAGCAGTTTGTACTGTAATCTCATCACAACAAGCAATATGTTGGTCCCAAGGAAGCACTGCTTTGCAATGTAGTTTCGTGCACTTTGGTTGCACAAGCAGCAAAGTGGAGAGTAATCAGGTAGGCCGTTGATTTATGGTGCTTCTCCCTGATTAAGTTTGATATATGGACTCGTATAAATAGGATCCCGATGCTATGATGTGAGGCATCTTCTGCTTTGCTGGTCTAACTAGATTATGGGTTTGTGTTCATGTGTCCAATGTGATACAGCTATAGCGTGGCAGCAGTAGAATATTAGTAGCTTGAAGTGGAGCAGTGTCTGCATTAAATGTTCATGAACTCCTCTCGCTTTGAAAGACACACATCTGCACGTACAAAAAGTAGTAAAAGATGCAGGCACCCACAAACAAAAAAACACAAACACACACACACACACACACACACACACACACACACACACACACACACACACACACACACACACACACACACACTCCGGTGGGTTTTCATATTAACAGAGGACCTTTTAGAGTGAGTGGCACTCGGCTGTCTTGTGGGACATATGGCTCAGTGTGACCTGCCAGTGTCCTTCACTGTTGTTGGCTTCTCCCCAAAGCCCCCGGGCTGCACAGCTCTCTGCAGTTAGCCCCACCTTCTAACACGGGCAGTCTGTGTTCACACCAGCGATTTTATGTTGTGATGTTGCATTGCTGTTAGCCGCTAGTCTCCATAGGACACACTCAGAGGCACAGCGGCGTTGTATCAGAACACAAACAAGGCCGCTATCATTTCCGCAGACACCTTGACTTTATGAAAGGAAGGAAGATTGAGTTCATACAGGATAGGCTGCAATTCACTTTCCAAGGACTACACTATCCATATTTGAAACAAGCACTTTAAATCCGTAATTCTGCATTTGTCAAGGCTGCTATTAAGGAGAAACAACTCTAAAACAAGCAGCAAAACGAATACTATACACACTCCGTAGAAACTTTATACACATCTGTAAAATCTGAAGCAATCCAACAGAAGAACTCAACCATAAATATGCCTTTTATAAAAAATATATAGATATAGTAATTTAACAAAGCCTTTATTATTGCAGTTGTATTGTGCAGTGGTGTTAAACTGGACTTCATTTAATTGAGATGTGTTTTAGAATGTTTTGCATGCCACATTTAAAGACATTAGCCAAAGGGAATAATGCAATTACATTCTCCCCTGCCTGAAATGCCGCGATTGGACTTCTTAAATGACTTATGTAACTTAGTGACATCACTATGCAACACGTGCGCTTTTATTGGCTAGCGCTCCAACACATTGTATGTGTAGACTAAGGGGCGGGACATCTCTAAGCGGTTGACCACACAGCATCACAACAGAGCCGGCCAGCTAACCAATCAGAGCAGACTGCAGTGGCGCTGCAGCACAGGCAGTAAGAAAAATAAAGAGCTTTTTGAACATTAAAGCATGGAAATATGTCACAGTAGAGACTCTAAATACTAATAAAATGTGCATAATATGGCCCTTTAAGGAAGACTATACGGCCGAGTTGTATGACTTTGCAATCGAATGACTGTTGCCTGATGTAACTGCAGAAAACTAGCAAGCTAAAAGAGACTAAAACGCTTCGTACTCTCCAGCTTCTCAGCCCCGCCTAGTTACTCTCATTGTGTTCTAACACAAACAGCCCAGCATTCAACCATCAATCACATCAAAAATGTGTTATTTTGAAAGAAAACTCATCATGAAATTCTGCAGTCATTTGTGTTTGTCGTGTATTTCTTGGTGTTCTGGGGCCCAGTGCCAACGAAGTACTAGCGTTGTTGTTCTGTTGAGATTTATAACCCTGTACTTTACAATGTATGATGTATCTTCTCAGTGTGACTGGGTTTCAAATGTCCCATTTATTCTCCCTCAAGCCTTACTTTTATGAATTCAGGGACTGTGGGGCCGAATGTAGTGGAGCTGGGAATTGTGGGTTTATTTTTCTATCTATTTTTCGTTTTTTTTCTTTGATTTCGATTTCCAGTTCGTCCAGATTAGATGTAATGTATTACACAATGAACTACAGTTGAGGATTTCGAAACCTAGCTTTTTGTCATACCACACAAGCCATTCTTGCCTTTACTTTAGTTGAATGATGTGCTACGACTTTAAAGAATAGGATATTACTGCTAGCCTGTGGGTTGCATGGTACCCAACATTAACCTTGAATACATTTCTTGGATTCAGTTGATCTACTTGGTTGCCGTTGGTAGCTCTTCATTTAAAGGCTTATCAGTTCATTCATGTTTTTGTGATCATTACTGGCATCTACTGTATTTGTACATCCCTTTGGCATTTATTTTGTGACCAACTATTATTCACTATTCTGAAAAAGCAGTTTTCTGGCCTTTGAATGCTGAGATAAATGTAGCCGCAGAGGTTTTCTACAGAACCGTGATTATATTTCAGGGACATTGTGAAAAGTGCTTTCTAAAATGCTACAAAGAGAAGGGTAAAGAGCCACCTGTGTGTTGATATTCTGTGCATTGCTGCAGGAGTGTATCTTTGTGTTCTGACCTTGTGCTCTCTCCATGCAGGTACACCCTTTGCTGATGCGCGAGCGGCGCTCAGAGTCTCACAGGAACAAGCTGCTGCGGCGGACAGTCAGCGTTCCTGTTGATGGAAGGCAACATCCCGAGATGGGTGAGCAGACAACCCTTTAAACAGCCTTACTGTCTAACCAACACTTTTTTGTCTTGCTTAAAAACATATTTAAAATCCAATTAAATATCTTCAGGTCACTTAGATTCAGATCCAAGATTAGATTCAAGCTTTATTGTCATTACAGTAGCTACAGTGTAGATATGGCAATGGACAACTTAAGTCACAGGCTCTTCCAACAGTGCAACATGAATATATATAGGACATAAAAACAAATAAAACAGATAAAATAGTGAAAGAGAATGTTTTGAGATGTGCAAGTACATACAAATATAATAGAAATAATGCAAGATAGTCTACAAGTAAATGGAATATGATATATTAGATAAATAATTAGCAAGTTGCAAACAGATGAATGTTTATGGATGTTCTGGTGTTGAATAGTCTTCTGGCCTGTGGAATGAAACCTGTCTTTATGGAACACCTTATGGTCATAACATTATTTCAACTAACCTTCCTTCTTGTCCATTTTCATTTGCGAGATCGTTATCACCTGTATTAATTTAGCTTGGCTTGTTTATAATAATAGAACGGTTGCATAGCAACAGCAATGATGTAAAGCTCATTGCATCTTTAAGCCATTACTCTCTGTGTTACTAGCGACGCTCAGCGCTTCACTCTGCATCTGAGCGGAGATAAAAGCAACTCATGGGCTGGGCTGAAGGCAGATGTTTTCTTTCTGCCAGATTTCTCCCAGCTATTCCTTTGTGATGTTGGGTGATTTATCTTGCTTTGAGATGAAACTCACATATTCATACCTTGCTTATCATGATTATCTTCTGAGTCTCTTTGTTTCTTCCTCTATCTATTTCAGTTTTATTTTTTGCAGTCTGCTTTTCTCACTGTTCTTTTTCCTCTCTGCATTTATATTGCTTTATTGTCCGTTCAAACTCAGCTTGAGGTCTGAACCCGACCCTCTGATAGCCGCCTTCCTCTGTGTGTTTTGCCTGACTCAGTCTCTCTGGGCCCTCTACAAATGTCCCGCTCAGTTTCTCCCGTTTCCTTCCCCCTCCACCTCTCCGTCTCATTCTGCTATTTTAAGGGCCTCCCCTTCGACGTCCCCCGTCTATGAATCTGCTGTTTTGCCACCTCAACAGTTGTGCTGATTCAACTGGATACATATTTCCCTATGTTTCCAGTGGCTTTCTGACCTTGAAGCAGTCAAACAATGACACATCAGTTGACATGCACACAACGTTTTGACATAATGCTGACACGGCAATGCCAGTTAATATTTCTCATGCGTATTCATATTGAAAACATATCCGCATATCATCATGCTAGGCTACAGGCTATAATGCACTGACACCATGGTGGACCATCTGTAGGGACTATGCTCAAAGAGCCTTGGCAAACAAGATTGGTTTCATCTTGTTTGCCTAGGCCCAGAAATCAGGATTGATCAGCTCAATAAAAAAGTAAATGGAGGTTTTTGTTAGTCCACAATTAGAGTTTAAATCTACAAAATGCCACATGACCTATTTTACAAAACGCCTGACATTACATGTTACTTGTTAAACACTTTTATCCAAAGTGACTTACATACTCAATACTGTGGGCAATCCCCACAGGAGCAATTTGGGGTGAAGTGTCTTGCCCAGGGACACAACGACATGCTGACTGCAGTGGGGTTTGAACCTGTGCTCCCCTGATCCGAACACCACCACACTACTCCACTCCACTGCGCCACAGCCTCCTGTTACATGAAACAATGATCTGACAAAGGTTCAGTGACAAAATAAACAATCTTAGGCTGAATACAGACACCATGCTACAGGGAGCACACAAAACCAACAGCAACCAAGCATTATTTTTGCCTGTCAATATGTAACTCGCATTACTTAGTCGTGACACATTACATTTAGTCGTGACACATTACGTTTAGTCGTGACAGCTGAAGTGACTTATGAGTGCGTTTTAGCCTTAAAGTAGCTTTTTCTGTCTTTCTTTATGTAGGTAATTCAATCCAGTATGCATTAAGGGTATTCAGATACTTAACCTCTAAACTATGTTTCAATTGAACACAATTTGGAAACATTTAGGACCACATTCATTCCTTTCCAGAATTATGAATGAATTGTGCCCTCCACAAAATTGGAAGACACAACCTCGCTTTCATCAATAGATTCAAATGTTCGGTCCGTTCAGAACGTTTTCCTGTTCTGAGAGCAGATTCATCTGCAGCTGCAGCAGCTCCCAAACACTCATCCATGTGTTTGTGACAACATTAATACGTCAACCTCGATTCATTATTCATCAGCGGGTAAAAGCCTGCATTTTTCACAAGATATTGATGAATAGAGACATTTGACAACAATCCCAGCTGGATGCCTGATGTAGGGACACACTCAGATGGAAGATATTAAGCTCCACATTCGATATGCGACTAGTCAAACACATAATGCCTCAATAGGTTTTTCACTCCACTGTTGCTGTCATACAGTAACACATTAAGCAATGCAGATGCAATCATTTTAGCCTTTAAGGTTCATAAAAACATTTTAGATCCAGGAGCCAATTAACACATAATGAAGATATTCATGTTGCCGTTAATTACAGTGCAGAATAAGCATTGTATGCAAATATGAGCAGTAATGAACTTTTCATGATTATGACAAGGGCTATGACTTTTCTTAACTAAACAAAACCTTTTTTCCTCTTGTGTTTGTTTCATATTTAGTGAAAAACCAATAAGTATATCACAAAAAGACGACATAAGTACTTATTGTCTTGGATTACTGTTTCTAAATGTTACATTAAGTGTGTTTCAGTTCAGCTCTACAATGCAATATTTGAGGGCTGATAATTGTCTCATATTTAGCAAAGGATCCCCCAAACTTGAATATTTGAAAGTTCATCAATTCATATTGTATGGAAGCCCTGAGTGGCGAGTTATAAATACAAAGGTGTTGACCTACCCATTTTCTTTCCAGCTTTATACATATTAGCAAAAAATTATTCCGGCAACGTTTTTTTTCACTTTATTCAACCTGCCCTTACTGTATCTTAAAAACCAAGAGAGAAAACGATTTAGTAAAAGAGAAAGTGGATCACCAGAATTGTATCTTCTTACTTGATTCCCAGTACTTCCATAATATCGTGATAAAAGGTGAGTAATACCGTCTCTTGTAATTGGTTATATGGCCAACAGAATTGTAATGTAAGGATTATGAAAACTGAATGTGAGTTAAGGACACTTTCCAGCTAAACCCCATAACATGAGATAAAACGCCCTTCCTATTTCACTATTTAGTTGTTGTACTTAGATGCAAAGTGGGTAACCACAAAGAAAGCATTCACATGCCCCCCCTCTCTCCATCATTAACCTTTCCAGATAATCCCCATTAATGAATTTGGCCTTTAATGTTTTGTGTTCAAATTGTAAATTGACTTCATCTGAGTCTGCTCTGTTATTAGAGGAACCTTATTATCTGAATGACTTAGCCACAGGGAGAAAAAATACGCCACACTAGAAAAGCTGATTGGTTGTTAACACTGGCTGAATAGTTTTTCAGCAACAGTGGTTTAACAATACGTGACTCTCCTTCAGTTTGTCCTTGTAGTTCTCTCTTATTCCTCTAGCCACCTCAGCTTAGCACACGATTGTGATAAAGCAACTCGGCAATTGTTCCAGTGCTCTTTAGAAAGTGTGACCTTCATACAGCATTTGAGCAGTGTATTTCAGCACAGATGCTGCATTCAGGGCCTTTTCTTTTTCATTTATATATCACATTACATTACATGTCACTTGTTAGACGCTTTTATCCAAAGCAACTTAAATACTCAATACTGTGGACAATCCCCACAGGAGCAATTTGGGGTGAAGTGTCTCAGGGACACAACGACATGCTGACTGCAGTGGGGTTTGAACCCCGACTCCCCTGATCCAAGCACTAACGCACTAGTCCACTGCGCCACAGCCTCCCTATAAATAAATAATACAGCATCAGCATGGATAGGAGATGTTGAGCCTCCTCCTAACCCCTGTATACTGTAATTCTCCAAATCCTGCACTTTCTATTCTGTCTCACCACACCGCCTTTAACCCTGTTTTCCTCACCATCCCACTCCTCTCCCCACTCAACAAGCACTGCAGGCTACATCTTCCCTCCCAAAAAGACGATGGTAAAACAACAAATACGTAAGAGACGTATCACAAAAGGAAAAAAAAGGTGTTAGACTTTCTACTGTTGTTAGTGTTGATATATTCATCATGAGTCATTCCAATCTGTCAGGTCGGGAAGACTTAAACAAAAGATTACAGATAATTGTGTCTGACTCATTTCAGGGTCTGTGTTTTGAGGCAAACTTTTTTGTTCATATTTTAAGTAAACAGAACATCTGCCTTGTCGGGTGAAGTAAAAAGCTGCCACATTGCACTCGTTACCAGATGCAATTCACAGTTTATATGCATTTTACATTTTGTTGACCAGAATAGCTAAAGGCATGGGCCTTATCTAGGGTTAAGTTAATCATTTAATTATAATATTAAATGATGACACTATGACACTTTATGATGTCATAACGATTTTTTGGCTTTTGTAACTATTAGCCAATCACCAACCAAGGTAACACCTACCCACCTTATCACCTGCACCTCCTCCTAGAGCACCATTGTGTTCTTTTTAATCAAATATCTCTCAGAGGGGCGTGGGGAGGCTCCTTATTTTCATTTAAAGTAACAGGGCTGAAACAGAGGGGCTTATGGGATGCTGCAATGCATGATCTGTTTGGTATTTTGAGCAAAACACTTCAGAGACATGTTTTGTATATATATGAGACCTATAATATATTGATGGAAAACAGTATAATAGGGGACCTTTAATGCAACTATATCACAAAAGCACATTTCAGTTCAAAAGACCTCTGTCTTGAGTCACAACTGTCCCATAAAGTTACAGTTATTTCTAATAGATGACTGTACTTTACTGCTTTATTTATCAAGAAAATGATAATTAAAGTATGTCTCTGTGCTCCAGAAAGTGGAAGCATCTACAGTATATCTGTATTAAATAATATTTGTATAATACTCAAGTGGAGCCAATCCTACACTCTTCTTCTTTATTGACTATCCTACATCCCAAATTGATCATTATTTTGCCAAATTACGCCTAAAGACTCTCTCTGTGTTCGGTAGCTTAGAGAAGGTCAAAAACACAACTTCAACTAGTGTTATTTAGCCATGTGTTGGTGAGTTGCAGACCAGACATACTGAAGCATGAATGGCCAGCGTCTAAATGTATTATACTGATTTCAGAAATGTGCCCTTCACCTTCATGTCTTTCGAGGTACTACTTACTGTCAAAAAATATCCCAAATTAAATTGAGAATTTGATACCTACAGAATAAAATATCAAAGCAGGGGTGAAACTCTAAGGTGCTGTTTACACGAGAACGCAAACGGTTGTATCCGCTACTTTTCTCTTTCGTATAGCCCGTTCGTTCAGACGAGTCGTAACAGAAACGCGGAAACGGGCCCTGCAAACGATTACGGTTCCCAAGGTGGGTAGATCTGCAAACGGAACGCTCTGGGGGGCCAAACGGCTCAGTGTGTATGCCCTATAAAATCATTTCCTGATAATAATGAAGTAGTTACTGCTACTGACCATGCTACAGATGTTAGTGCAAAATCTACAGCTCCTCTACCACAACCATCAGCAACAAGTGGACATGGAGAATTACATGAACTACATGTTGCTAAATCCACTGTGGGGCATACACAGAAGGGCAACCATGGCAACCATGCTCGGGGGTATTCTTCGCTGTTTTTAGTGTATTTTGTGACAGAAGTACAGCACCACTTACAGGCCCGGCATATGTACTGCAGCGTCTCCAGCGCTTTCGAGCGGTCTCGTGTGAACGGAAGACTTTTTTGATATCGTATTCGGTTCGTTTGCGTTTCTTATGCGTTTGCTTGTAAATGGGGTCTAAATGCCACTCATCCTGTTTCCCATCTGTCAGTATTGCTAAACTGATAGAAGTCACGCTGCTGTATTCTGACCTTTAATCCACTTCTATATTTCTGTTTTCATATGATTACATGAGAAGGCCTTGAATACATGTGGACTCAACATTGATTTGGGGCGTTTTGCTACAGTTGACCTTTTGAGTCTGTGATATGCAGTAAAATCAGCCCAAACGGTGCAATTCCTGACTTGTTCCATCATTATTAGAAAGAAAACCTGAGCTCAGCCTACTGCTGAGGATGTTACGGGTCTTAGTGACGGTTGGCAAGCTGTCAGGCTCTAAGTGGTGGATTTTATTCCAATTTGGAACAATCTCCAAAAACGAGATTTATTTACTAAGTAGGTCCAGAAAAAAGTCACAAAGGGACATTTTGAAAGACATTATACTTCCTTTTTAGTATAACTGTATGAAAGAAAAATCTGGATTAGACTTTAATTCACAGTCTATCGCTTATGATACTGTATAGGCCGGCATAATGAGCTTCCTAAGTGTCCAGAGCTCAACGATAAGAGTTAATTTAAAGTGTGATGACAATGGAAGCGTTTTGAACCAGTGCGAGCAGTGCAGCAGTGTTACTTTGCAGGGTGACAGTTTATAAACCTTGGGATTCATCCCCTGGGAGATGTGAGGATCTGGCCTTAAGAATCCCGGGCTTGAGAGATTTGCTGAATCGTCTGCCTGTCTTGCCTTTGGAACTGTGAATGAATACAAATCGTTTTCTATCCCGTTGTGTTCGACTTTTGATGGACGTGGACCTCCTGAAAATGAGGGCAGCACTTTTACGAAGTTGCATTTTTGTTGGGTTGGATCGATAAACTGTGTGAGAAATGCGGCACTTGGGTAAACTGTTTTATATGTACTGAGTGTTTCACTGAGTTGCATATTTTAGGTTTTGCAAATAGAGGCTCATTATCATACTGTAAGTCAGAGAGATTCGGTTCTTGGAAGGTGTTGCGATTAACCCGTACTTTGCGTAGGTGTGTGTGAGCATAATTTCAGGAAGATTTCATTTTGGTTTTATGACCCATGTCGTGTAAAATTGCCATAATAACTATAATTGTGGGTTATATTAACTACTAGGGAATGACAGTTTATCTTAAAAGTACACCTAACATGTGACATCACATTGCTGGGACTTTAATATTGTTCTAAATGCTTCATATAGGATGCAGGGTTAATGGTTCCTGTTACGGTGAGTGAAGCAAGCGGGACCCAAATACAGATAACACTGATATTACCTTTATTTCAAGGATAATAATGATACTCAGACAAACAGAACACTCTCCGGTGAACTCAGTCACCAACAAAAGATGAACCAACACTGAACACAGCGAAGAGACAAGACTACAATACAGAGGGTT
>NW_011357368.1:2616602-2617623 GCF_000735185.1 Notothenia coriiceps
AGCCGGGCAGGGGAGGAGAAACACAAGGGCAACAGGCGAACACAATCAGACAATTAGACCACCAGGGAAACTAACGACAGGGAGGAAAAACACAGGGAGAGGGACCAGACAATACCCAAGGAGGAAAACATGACAGGGAGAAGCGAACAGCAAAATAAACCCATTACAAGACATACAAAACTAAAAACGTGACATAACACAAGAATCGTGACAGTTCCATTGGTGGATGGAAATGTTGGTATGTCGTTCAGTGAGATTAAAATATTGCAACAAGTTGGATGGATTGCCTTTACATTTTGGAAAGACATAATGTTCCACAAAGGATGAATCCTTATTAGTTTGTTCGTCCGATCTGATCTTTCCTCTTGCAACACCATGAGTTTAACATTCGAGTTTTTAAACTAAATGTGTCAACAATTATTTGATGGATTGCCATGACATTTGGTACTTCCGATATTTATCTTCCATCTAAGGATAATTTAAAAATAACTTTTCCCTTTCCCTTATGCCATTATCAGGTTCAATGACCAAATATCTGCAAACCAAAGGCAATCAATCAACGTTTTTGGTACTTATAAGAAGGTGTTAGCATCCCATCACTAAATATATAAATATATATAAATGTTACACCTGCTTATCAGATTCTTATCATGTGGATGTTATCAACCAGCTTTGTGCTTAGTAAAGCTTCACAGAGCTGTTTGCTGCATTATACTTATATAAGTCCTTGCTTTTCCTTTATAACAGACTACACAACCAACACAGCCCCTAGTAGAACCCCCCCCCACACACACACACACACACACACACACACACACTCACACACACAATCTCTAAGTAAGACACAAAATTCTGACATATTCACTTGTTTGCCATTTTCAAAACACTGCCATTAAAAATGCTACACACATGAACCGATCAACAAATACCCATGCCAAATGACCATAAACACCAAACGGCTTTATTGTTGACTCAGCAATCAGGATGTAAGCACTAGAAAAAGGCTTCAGGTAAGAAATGT
>NW_011357368.1:2617668-2624450 GCF_000735185.1 Notothenia coriiceps
ATGTGTAGGACTCGACATTCGTCGAGAATCCTAAATCGTCGGTTTTATTTAGATGTAACTTTTTATTTTTTTATTATATATTTTTTATTTTGTATTATATCATAACTTAGTACTTTTTAATGCATGTAACATATGTAACATTAAGCTGTCTGTGGCTCTTTTTTCTGCTGTAACGAAGTACATTTCCCCTCTGTGGGACTAATAAAGGTATTCTGATTCTGATATACAGTACAGTATAAAAGAATCTCAGACCTGAGCTGACTACAGACACGTTGAGTGTTTGTTGATTATAAATAAGTGTAACCAGGACTTATGTGACTGATGCCACAGGTACTGTAGAGTTCAGTCTTTTCAAGTGAACATGAAGGTATGGATAACCTTTTCCAGGGCTGGAGAGGAAAATATAGCTTTACTTTAGATGTACTTTGTGGCTGTGGAAAACATTGCAGAACAGCTTTGTTCACCTGAGCATGAAAGCCTTGAACTCTGAAAAAATACAGTCGAGCAACATTGCGAGGGCACAGCTTTACATTTGAACATCCAAGGTCCTTCTGAGTTGAGACGAGCGAGTCTGTTGCACAGGAGCTATCCGTCCTCCTCCGGTGATTGGGTGGGCGGTTACAGTCAGTCAGATGGAGCGATATCAAGTTTTTCTGACATTATTAGAAAACGGCTTAAGATGAAAACTGAAATTTCGAACTGAATCTTCTCACCACCTGGCAATCAGATCTCCCTCTCTTCTTTTAGGAATATGTTTGCTCACAGCTGGCATTTTGAGATGATATGGCAGGTCACTTTTAACAACACCATGCATTAGGGTTTTTTATGCAAAGCAGTATGAAAATGGGACGATTATGCAACATGAAATGTCTCTCTTGAGTGATATACCCCGTGGGCTGGTGTGATATAACGGACAGCTATATTATCATACCTTAATAACATGCACAAAGTGAAAAAATAGCGAGAGAAAGCAAGCAAGCCTGTCCTCGGTTTGAATGACAGCTGGCCAATAGCTCAGCGCACACGAGGGTCTTTAGCTCTCCGACTACACTGCAGTTCTTAGTCAGCTTCAGGTGTGGTAGTCAGCTTACAAACACACACTCAGAGCATCCTGCCAGCTCTCGAGTCCATGGGGACTGCTTCTATCTGCCATGTAGCGATGAAAGGATTTAAAGCCTCCGTGAAAGGGTCACTCATGAAACGCTACCCCTCTTCAAGGTGTTAGAAACAGATGATTTCAGACCAATGAAACCGTCTCCCCTAACTGTTTGATGTGCTTAGGCTGCATACACCATTAGTGTAAAGTATCCATATGTCTATATAGTATCTGCATTCATTCGTTTACTTTAAATGTTCCAGGGTGTGGCTCTATGGCTTTGGCGCTGAGAGATGCTGTCAGTTTCTTCGCATGACTTTGCTCATTGATCTTCACAGTATACCTGCAAACTCAATGATCAATGACATAGTGACGATCTACACCAGTGGTTCTCAACCAGGGGGGTACTATAGCATTTTCCATGGGATATGAGCGAAAAAAGGAAATTAGGATTCGTTAAAAAAAACATGTCACTTTGAGGTGTTAAATAGGAAAACACAATTAGGCGCACAAATGCATTAGCTCCCGTCAGTCAATCTGAGGCAGTTATAACATCTTAAGACAGCCTGCTGTGTTTGACGTTTGTTAGAAGTAAGAAAGATTTATTTTTCAATTACGAATTACCCCTCTGTCGCACTTGCAATGCTATGTTTCTAAATACAATTGTATCATAACCTTTAGGAATGATCTAGGATCCAACTACTAATAAACCAGAACTAGCCTTACACTCCAGATGTAGACCGACCAAGAACTGTATTGGTACAATTCTTTTTATATTTGGTGTGCTATTACTTTCCAGTTCACATAAAAAACATCGTAATGTCTTCATGGCACTCGCAGTGAGACATACATCAAATCAGACACTGACAGACAGCTTTCACATATGCCACATCAAACCACATCCTTTCATTTCACAACGTCCCCTGGGGTGACATTATGGAGATCTGACGCATCGGCATTCCTTCTTCTGTGAAATAAACCGCTTCATACAGCTGGTTAATACGTTTAAAATCCCCATGGACTGAAACTACTCAGCATCAAGCACCTACTAGTATCACCTCCAGACAAGATGTTAGTTATTTCCTCACAGCAGTTTTCTTATTTTTTCAGTTTTAGCATTTGCTCAGTGACAACCTGCTTCACACAGAGTTACACACATTCACACCTGGCAGTTACCCGAAACAGCTGATCTTTACTATTGGGCACTTGACAGCTCTTCAGCCAGAGTTTTGTGGTGATGTGCTGCGTTTAGGATCATTAGTAGTAAATGCAGGTGTGAGTGTGTTTCACTCACTGCCCTATATTCTACCCAAATGGTCTTGCTTTTCTATGCATTCAAACCTAGAGTGCATGTTAGCTTATCATGAGTGAGAGAGAAGTGCAGTTCTGAAAAAGTGAATAGGTCTGAAATGTGTAAATGCAATATCATAGAGCCTCTCCACTGGCTGTAGATACTGCTTTAGCCCGCAACACCAACACGTGAAGCCATTAGTTGTTGGTACAGTTATTTTCTGTCGTACAGTAACATTTGGCAACTGCTGTCTACTTCTTTGCTTTATTTTGAATCATAAAATCTTCCGATGTTCCCCATCAAAAGCTGAGTTCAACAGATTAAACAAAATAGACAAACAATATATTCTAAATTGAATAATAAAAAAAAATATGTTAACAGGTTTGTTTGTATTAATGAAATGTGAAAATAATAGTGCACTTTACGTTAGTGTACCTCTCACTAAAATGACCTTACAAGATAAACGTATACACACACTAGCCTGACGGGAAAGAAAACAACCGTCTTGTTTGGTTGATTTGGTGAATTTAACTCTTTTAGAAACACTGTGAAAACATCAATTTCACACCACAGTTGACCAATGTGGTCCCACAAGAACACCGTTTGAGCTGTGGAGAAGAATTGGAGACTCATCAAGAAAAGATGGTTTGTAAAATTGAGCTTTAAGTTAGGTATGACTGTCCTCTGGCCTACATACAAACCTTCTCTAACCTTTGGCTTCGTGCAAGCTCCCAGAGATGCATCAGCCACCCAGGTGTGAATCATGAATAGCTTGATAAAAGCTGCAATGCTAGCGCTAGGTACAGAAAAGGAGTTGCACAATGAAACCAAGGTGCAACAACCTCAACAGAGCTGCATGGGGAATTTGCAATACATCCTCCTTAACAAAAGAGTAAAAATAGATGTGGTAGCATTGGAGAAAGAGACAGGACAAAGTGATCAGAATGACGACAACCGCTTTACAGAGTTCCTGAATGGAGACATTACTGCCAGCTCTGTGACAGAAAGGCATTCGGGTCACTGTAGACATTAGTTGGACTGTCCTTTCAGCCAAGAAACCCAGATATTTAAGAGAGGAAAAATCGGCTGCCAAGTTTTAAATTGTGTCTCTTCCTAAGTGTCATCTTATCCCATTTGTTATTTTTAATGGTACATTAACTGTGGTGCCATTTTTAAAGCCAATTTCCAAAATACTCTTCACTTTGGAAGAATAATTACCGGAATGATCAAACATCTTTAGAGGCTTTACTTATAATCAACTATATCTAATAGATAGTGTACAATATCTCCTCCATTTTCTTTAACTGAAGGCCAGATCTAACTTTATGAATTGCTTTCTGGTTGATATTAATCATTGTTCTGTAACTGTGCCACCAAAGGAAACTTTGTTGTGTTAATTACACATTTGATAAAGTGATGTAGATTAAATAGTGCACGGCTCAAAGCTTCACCGAGGGACTCTGATGAGGGAGGGTTTTATATTAAGTAAGCTGTTAAAAAAAAGAAAGGAGGACACGAGGGGAGGAAACTGGAACTTAAAGTAAAAGCACTTACACGTAAACACAGACACCCCAAATGTGCTGTATGTGATGCAGATGTGCTGTATTTTGAAATGTTCTGTTGCTTTAAATTTCTCTGTTGCCTTAAAAATAAGCTGAACCTAAATTGACAAATTAGTTCATCTTATGAGTTTTAAAGTGTAATCAGGAAAAACTATTAATTTGAGATATTACATTGAATAAGAAACTGTTCAATAAAACTGGCCCACATTCGTTTTTTGTAATAATTATTAGGTTAGTTTGAATTGTACTTTATAAAACATTTAAATGTTCTCAATTTGAAGTGTCAGTACTCCCTTCGACACAATGACCTTACAGCTGTGGATTCTGCTGTTGGAGACACTTTTGCACACGTCTCAGTACAAAGACAACATGCAAGACTTTCTCCCAGTGACCTGGTTAAATTATAAAGTGAACCTTAGGGAGTACGTCTTGAATTCTGCAATAACTTTCATAGAAGCGTTCCATATTTTTCAGTATTTTGAAAAGAGACAGCTACGTCTCTGAATTCAACTGACAAAGCAGGCTTTATCATATGTGTTTTCTTCTACTTAAAAAAGACGGGGCTATGGAGTGATTTAGCTCAATCATTGAGAAAACGTAATGGTGTTCAATATTCCCTGAAAAGTCAGAATAACTAATGTTACTATGTAGTGCAATAAGGAATCTTTGTCGGTCTATTTGAGTATTTCAAATGAGGATATGTTGCCCCAGCAAACACAAAAGAACAGGGACAAATTCAGATTCCAAAATTGACAATGATCTAGCAACTTACTGGTGTTAATCTGTTTTTTTTATTTTGTTGTTTAATCATTTCTAACTGGCATACCAGGCTGGCTGTTTCCACTGTGAGATATGATGAACTGAGTGAAACACCGCATCACAAATCATGCCCTACGGTGCTCATACGTTTGGAAGGGATCATTTATGAATGAAAAAAACAATGGGAAATGAATGCCGCATCACGTATTTGCTCAGCTAAGATTTTATATTTTCCTCGCAGGCAAATCAGCTCCTCTTCGTTATCTAAAACAGGTGTTTGCAGCCTGTGGGGACAGACTTGAACAGCTGGACATAGTTTTGAAAAGTTTATTAACATAAATAAGTTTCCTCCTGATAATAGGCCATATATGACAACACATACACAATTTATGCTATTCAAATGTACATAAACTGTACTGCAAAACTCCTTTCCATTTCCCCCCTATGCTTTTCTCCTGTATTCCACAAGGTAGCTGAGAGCATTTTGAAGAACATTTATTATGCCTAAAAGAGAACAGTTTTGTGACCTGGTTTTCATTTATTTCGGTCGCCTCAAAGGCTTTGTATGTACAGAAAGGTCTTCATCCTGCTGTGAGTACACGCTTTGAATGCACACCGTATTGATATTTCTATATATTTACCTTATCAAACTCCTGCAGATGAATCCTGATCATTCTGGGTCAGAAGAAAAGCTGTGTGTAGCACCTTTTTTTAGAAAACACAAAAAGCTGCTGGAAGCAAATTCAAACTAATCACTGTGGGCTTTTGTATACTTAACTAACCCTGTGAAGTATTTTAACAAAGTCTCTGAGATCAAAAAGGAGGCGGCTGCCTGGTTACACCCGGCTTTAGCTGCACTATAGAAAGTTTCCTCACTCTGCATAATTTACGGACCTATAGTGTGTCAGTGCCAGGGCAGTCTGCCAGAGAAATAAGTCGACTACTTATTCCGAAGAGAAAATCATCTCCAGTACTGCAGGTATTGGAGTCATTTAGCTGTGCGAAGAAAAGTATCTTTAGACTACTTTTCTGAGATTGTCTGCAAGCCTGTTTAGAATACAGAAACAGATTCTTATTGTCTTTAAATTGTTTGGCAAAAGAAGGGTTAATAGGCTTCGTGTTATCACAGTGAATTAATGAGATAAATACGATCTTTCCTCTTTATTGTTCTTTAAATTCTTAAAGGACATGGCAAACGTAAAAGTGAACCAACGGTATTTCAATGCCGTTTATTCTTGTGATTGATTTATCACAGAGATTTCATCTGAGAGAAAAATGAAGCAGTCTTTGTAAGTGGCGTTATTTGTGTTCACCATAGAACAAATAACAAATTAGAAAACTCTGAGGAATGAACTTGATAAAATCTGCAGCAGTCTTCAGTTCTCACATAAATCCAATTGTGTCTCAATGACAACTACTCCCCCCTCCATCTCTTTGCACCTACTGGTGTGTGATATTAGTCTGCATCTCAATTCCGTGTGTGTGTGTGTGTGTGTGTGTGTGTGTGTGTGTGTGTGTGTGTGTGTGTGTGTGTGTGTGTGTGTGTGTGTGTGTGTGTGTGTGTGTGTGTGTGTGTGCGTGCGTGCGTGCGTGCGTGCGTGCGTGCGTGGTGTGTGTGCGTGTGTGTTACCATTAGGCTTTTCAGTTTTTACTCAACAGCTTTTTAATTGAATATCTGTGCACAGTAGTGTAATGCAGCTTTGGAAGAGAAAGTCTCGGGGCGGAAAGAGGAAGGGAGGAGCTAGAGGAGGAAGAAAAGGGAGTATTAAGAGAGAGAGAGAGAGAGAGACAGAGAGAGAGAGAGAGAGAGAGAGACAATGAGTGTAGATTTGTAAGACGGCAAGTAAGAGAAGAGGCTGGTATTGGCCTGACAACACCAGCTCTGTGTCTCGCTGTCACCTCCAGGCTCTGTGCTGTTCTATGCTGATGCACACAGTCTTCTTCAGCCTGGAGTAAGAAGTGTGTGTGTGTGTGTGTGTGTGTGTGTGTGTGTGTGTGTGTGTGTGTGTGTGTGTGTGTGTGTGTGTGTGTGTGTGTGTGTGTGTGTGTGAGAGAGAGAGAGTGTGTGTGTGTG
>NW_011357368.1:2624483-2654844 GCF_000735185.1 Notothenia coriiceps
AAAATGCACTTTTGTACGTCTTTTATACATGAATATGTGTCCCCGGTGTTCCAGGGAACTCACCAAGTGTCAGAAAACACAACCCTCTCTATTTTCGTCCATACCCAAATCTCTTAAAAAGGGGCTGCTACGGATCTGATACAGACTGATCCAGATTTGAACACTTCTATGACGTCACAGAAGTGGCGCTACGGCTATTGGGCCAACTCCACCAATCAGGAGGAGACAGCCACGGACATTGCCGTTCGAAAGCGCTGGAGACGCTGTAATACATATTTCAGGCCTGTAGATGGTGCTGTTCTCACAGAATCAGCCCATTCTGCAAACAGTGTTAAATTGAGCGAAATGAGGAATGGCTAAAATGCATGATCTGTTTGGTATTTTGAAAAATAAAAAGTATAAATATGCCTTATATAGGTATGGTCATACACTATATTATTCAAATATAGCATGATAGGTCCACTTTAATAAGGATCTCAGTGTCCTTGCACTCTAAACTTGAATCTGGGTGGATCATGTGATCAGTTAAGATGCATGGCTCCTGATGTTTGACTACAAAAGAACAGACTTACATTTAATGAATGATGTGTTGAGGAACCTTTAAATCTGCATTCCTTCAATTCATTTTCGGCTTGACTCAGTAGTGGGTAAGTAAGACTTTGATCGCACCCAGGACAATGTCAAGTTGTATCTCAAAATATATCCTTGTGTTTTCCATGAACTATTGGACTTATTTTCTTACACTCAATATAAAATGGACAACAGTCAGCCAGGGATATATTAAGAATGCCATTACCAAGGTGCATTGTGAAATAAGCCCATCAAATTGTGCTGCGCAGCCTTGTATTTGAACTGATGATTTCACTCAACCGTCCATGTCAGAGTGCAGAATTGCAACACTTCCTTGAAGAAATTGTTCTCTCATTTACAACTTGGGAAGATTGCTTCCCACAAGGACGTACCTGACGATTGCCTTGGCTCAGTTGGATCTGATAGTCTCCACTTCAAATCCTTCCACATCCTCTGGCACAGAAAATGTTGGCAAGGCTTTGATGATTCACAAATTACTTTGCAATAACTGGATGGTGGAAAACAAGGCTTGCAGAGATTTGCAGTCTTTGTGTGGGTTGTCAGTGCTCCATTGGCATGTGGTCATATTTTAAAGGTTAAAAATGTGGGCTTATATTTGGAAATGTTCTGCAGATAGGCTGAGGGAAAGATATCAAACTCAGGGCCTTAATATTGAAAAACAGTGACTATGTTTGATGTGTGGATGGCTGACCTGGTCCGGAAATGGAAGCATTTGATTAGTTCATAAATGATAGATATGTATTTACATAGTTTTCATGGCAGTCAATTTAATAGCGGTTCAAATATTTCGGTAAAAAAAAAAGAATGTCAACCTGCTGGTGGGGATAGAGGTAGCATCGGGGGATCACCAGTGTCAGGCTTTACCCTCTGGAAACATGAATATCTGTACAAAAATGTAGGGATACTAATACACTAATAGTGGTTTTGATCTCTCGTCCAGACCAAAGTGGTTGAAGGATCAGAAAAAGAAAAGGCCTTGATGCCAGTCTGGTAGAGTTTGAGCCGTCATGATGGATTGAGCAGTGAAATCGCAGTTTGAATGACAAATATTTTTATGCAATATTACAAATATGATATTATTTGTAACCAATCCTCTCCAGCCCTGTATGCTACCTCCTCGACCAGAGTGTCTTTTTAGGCCTGGTAAAGGTTAAAAGAAAAAATACCCATGTTTCCATGCCAGCCCATCCTACTCTGGCATCCTCTACACCTCATTCTCATGCTGCACTGGCACTAGGCCTAGCCAGGTGGCAGTGTGCACATGTCTGGTACTGTCCTCCTTGTTCAACCATCCATCATCCCGTCACAAAATACAAGACTTTCTCTGTGGCGCTTCGTACAATAAAACCCTCGGCCACCCTCCCATCTTTCCATGTTCTCCTCCAGCCCTTCAGGGGTCTGGCTGTCACAGTATGTTTCCTGTTACAACTCTTCTGGTTCCTTCCTCTGCTGTCAGCCCAACACCCCGTTATCTATTCATCTGAAACACGGAGGCTGACACCAGCTGCTGCCTGCTCTGCAGTGGTTCCACTTGAGTCGGAGGGTGGTGGTCAATTTTTGACTAGAGGGGGGTCTGATAGAAATGACAGTTTGAGCTCCATCACATTGTCACATATGACCTGTGATGAAAGCAATAGTTCCTTTGGTTGTTAGTACATGACAAATGGGATTTCTGAGAATGTTTCCATAACAAACTGATAAATTAATTTTCCTTGTAGAATAAAGGGTATTTGCAGCCATGGTGACATTGGCACGGAAATGGGGTTGATGAAGGGGATAAAGTTCCCCCATACTGGCCAGTTAAACACCAGGGCAGGTATTACTTTACCCTTTTAATTCATCTCTGATAAGAAGTTTTGGATGTGTTTAGTTTAGTTTGAGTTAGAAACATATGGTCATTTAAAGGATGAACAAGTGAGGTATCCTTTCTTGACTGTGTTCCTTCACCTCAGCTAAATGTTTGAAGGAGCTGTTAGACACAATTGGCCATAGCAGATTAATGATGCAGAAAAATGTTCTTATCCAACTTGATAATGACTAATGTCTTGTGCTTTCTAATTTTTCGATATTTTGTCCAAAGTAATTCTCAGTGTCCTCTTGTGTACACAGTGCAGTAATTAACCCACCACATACTTTTGCAGGTAAGAAGATTAAATGATAATCAATCATAAACATGTCTATAAACCAGGGATAACATAACAATAGCAAAAACTCAGAAATCTCTCACTAAGCCAAAGTTAGGATATGTTATATTGTAATAATATTCCTTTTCAATACACAAAGGCAGTCTAAAAAAACACCTTGCAGCTCTGATTCTACAGGAGGTAATGGAAAATACTGAAGAAATCCAAGTGAACAAGATACTAAACCTTGAGCATAGTCATAATGTAATAGGCTATTTCATTCAATTCCAAGTGTGCGCGAGGTGTCATGTTCAGTAGGGTTCTTGATTTTTAATAGAGTAGCAAAGCTGGAGAAGCTGTCTGTTCTTGTAAGAATTGTTTACCTCTGAAAATCCCCATTTGAAAAATGTATTACGATGATGTTCTCAATGGTTCTCTACATAAAATGTATGTTGTATAATTTAACAATACCATAGGTTTATGGTCTTTAGTTGTTATTATTCTAATTGTGTTTTAGAAAGTATTTTTTACTCCAAATACTGTGATATCCCTGAGCCTCAGCTTTCTTTTCCAGGGATAAGTCAGGTGTGCAAATCAGATCTGAAGCAACGTTAGAATGCTTTTTTATTGCAACTGCGAAAAATCATGGCACCCCTTGGAAGTCATTAGTTCAGTTATTTCTTACTAAAACACTTGACTTCTGTGTTTAAAGGAATAGATTGAACATTTAATGTAAAAACTATATTAATTCTCTTGCTGAGTTAGATAAAAGGATGGATACCATTTTCATCTATGTGTGGTCAATTTGAAGCTACAGCCAGCTGCCAGTTATCTGCTGTAAATGGTGAAACTGTTGGCTAATTCTGTTCATCAGTGGATTACTAATTAAAATGTGACATCTGGTTGGTTTAGTTTGTCCAAAGCTAAAAACTAACAGGTAGTGGTTTTAGGTGAGTTCATGTATGGGACTATTTATCTCTGGGGGGCGGTGACTTCCTAGTGTCATGTCACACCATGATGTTAGGCAAGAAAATTGGTCCCACACATTACCCGCCGTATAATCACAAGTTGTGGCTTCAAACTTTGTGTTATTACTGGCTTTGAAGTGCATGCTAGTCGTTGTATTTTCCACTCTTTATGTCAGGCTTAGATAACAGGCTGATTGAAGTAGCTTCCTGTTTAGCTTTTAGACATTAGAGTAGCAATTCTCATCTAACTCAGCTAGAAGCTTTTAATGTATATACTGTAATAACTGTGTTTGTCCTTCACTTTTGATAAAAGAAGCAGCTATTTTCTAACACAGTTGCTCAACATGTATACGAATGATTCATGCCCATTTAAGCCTTGGAAGTGCTTCAACTACCAGCACTTTTATTTCCAGAATCCTAGATGCCCAGATTAATTCCTTTCACTTTGATACCTGACGTCTCGCTGAAGAACACATGGGCAGGATGGATGTTTGTCTTTGTCTTTTGCGGCTGATCTACAAGCCTCTTGCAGTGTCTTACTGAGAACTGCACAGGAGTCCAACAAGATACGATTCATGCTTATGGATTTGCTTACATATGGATTACATGAGTATGAATTTGTACATTCACTGGAGCTGCACAGGCTTTAAAATGAAATATTGGTTTTATGCAGATTGCACATGAAGCAATCGAAAAGTGTTAAAAAGGAGAACGTGAGAACTGGCTGCAGAGACTCACGTAGCAACGCAGCATACGAAAAAGCAGCGAGAGGAAAAAGCGACAGATGAGAGGAGAGGACAGAAAGAGCAGTCAGAGGAGAGGACAAGATTACTACCATAGTACATCAGGCTTAGCTTCACATCCTTAATAGTAACCATGGAAATAATTATAGAGCAGACAGACAAACTGTGTTCGAGAGAAAGGGAGGGAGTGAGCGCTACAGAGAAAGGGAGGGAGAGAAGAGATAACGGGAGAGGAAGAGAGAGAAAACCGCGGGGGGTAAAGTAGCAAAAATGTTTGTTGGAATCCCTACAACCATGTTTCTACACACTGGTGATTGGGAACTATTTGAAGATGGCTTGAGCGGTGTGATGGAGTGCAAACCTGCGGAAAGTCAGTTTCACCACCGACTGACAGAAGCTGCAGTGGAGGGAATTATATGGTGGAAACAGGCATTAATAAAGATATCCACCATCTGCACAGAGGTCATTTGACTTTAATCCATATTTATATCTTACAGCAGTAAGGGACTCTGGTGCGGTGAGTACAGCAAGAGTACAGTGACATAATACGACGATGGTTAAAAAAGTTGCTTCAAACCCACAGTTGTCATGGAAACAGATCTAAGATACTCTTTACCCCTCTGGAAGTGCTGATTGCTTATCATTGCTGAAAGCCCAATCAATGGTAATGTTTTATGTTGATGACAGTTACACATTTATACTAAGTCAGATACAGCCCACACACAGATGTATAAATATTTGGGACATTTACATAATTGCATGCATTAGTTGGCTATTATGGATTTCTGAGCCGTATTTATATATTAATGTGGAGCAGCATGTGAGCTCTTGGGAAATTATCCTGGATCATGTAAGGCTTGGGTATAGAAATTAGCATTCTCATTTTTTGTTTTGGATTGGTCATGATTCGGCCGTGGGTGGGTGTGTGTGTGTAACAGCATGCATGGGCAGGTGGTACACTCTGGGCTCTGTGGATATTGTATGGGTAATGACATGCTTGCATGCTTTCCACACGTTTGCCCCTGGCACTGAGCTTCATCATTTGACGTGTGTGCAGTGCACATGTGCGTGACTGTATAAGGTGGTAGGGAAACAGAAAGAGGTGAGAAGCAACGGGGAAAACAAGGAGAGGAAGAATTAGAGAGAGGAGAAAAAGTGACGAGGGTTTCTGGTGGGCTTAAAATCACGTCCCAGTGGGGATGCATCCAACCAAACCCCTCCCAAATGTATCCCTCTCTCTCACACTCTCTCTCTCTCTCTCTCTCTCCTGTTCCTACACACTACTCGAAATACACAGATAGAGGGAGAGGGGAGAGAGCGAAAGAGAGAGCTTGAAGCGCAGGGCATCACTGCGCCGCTGCTCCTCGCTACACTGTAGTCTCTGTCCACCTGCACAGGATTATCTCGTCCAGGCAGCAGACAGGAGACACTGACATCCACAGCTGCCAGGTGGATTACTTGACGATAAACCTCCGTTTGGTGGGAAGGAGGACGGACTAAGTTGCCATTATCATCTCGTTTTTTTCTAAGTACTGCCTGACAGCTACTGGCACAGAGTATCCGTTTTTATCCATTTTTAGAATACTTTACTCTGTGGTGATTGCTTGTTTCTTCACCACTCCAACGACTCACTCCGATTTGTCTCTATTTAAAAAAAACGCTCTGGATTTTTTGGAACTGGTTAGCTCATTTCCGTGCATTTTTCCTGGTGTGCTCGGTCGCTGCCCCACGGAAAGGGGTCCGTTCAGGAGGAAAAGGCACAGTGGACAGCAGAGAGGAGCGCGTCTTCTCAAGCTTTACATTGGCGCACATACAGAGAGGCGGACCTATTCCGCACGGCTCCTTCACGTGCACGGGCATGCACGCTCACATGCACGTGCACACACACAAATGCCAGCCACGCAGCTATTTTCCTTCTGCGAGCATATAGCTTTTGTTTACTATTAAACACCAGAGTTTCGTTCTGAGTACAAAGCAGAAACACGTTCACCTTCCACCCATCCATTCTTGGCAAGTTTATTTTTCACATGAACAAGACGGACAACCACTAAGGAAACCATCGCAGAAACATTCCCATCTAAAAGATGAGAGAAATTGGCCTCAGCGGATCTTCCGTCGGTCACCGGAGTTGCGAGTGGAGGGTCGGGGCGGAGTGCACCGGGAAGAGAGGACAGGGAGAGGCCAGGGAGGAGGAGCTCTCAGCCGGACTGCCCGCTGCGAAACAGTCGCTGCTGCCGGTGCTCCAGAAGCAGGCTACCGGGGGGAGGCGGGGGGAGGATGAACAGTGCCTCAGTGTAAAATTATAACACTCAGCTGGCTTTGGGAGTGTTTGTTTTGCTGTCGTTTTACTTCTCTCTAATTAGTTTGAAGTTGCGAGATAACGAACAGTGGCCTACTTAATAACTGTCACCCTTTCCTTTATCATCGTGGCACTTTTGGGTCAGCTTAAAGGTAAATTAAGGCCTCCAGTTCCGAATTTACCTGTGCAGTACCTTTTTTAAGGATATCCTCCCACCTACAGGCCACTTACAACAGTTTAACGTTGTGTATGATTACTTTTTTGTAGTAGTGTTTGTAGTCAGGTTTAGTTAAGCAAAAATATTAATAATATTCCTATAATCTTTGTATAGGGACTTCTGGTGTGTCTGTGGACCTCAGTAGTGAGTTTATGGTCACCATATTGCACTTGATGGTATTTTTTATCCCTCTAATATTACTAGGCTATTATATTTATTTAACATATTATATATAAATATATCGTTTATAGTTTTATGTGAGATTTGTAGAGTACTGTACTTACATTTATTATAAGCCAATAAAGTTCTTTATCTATTATTCTTTAAGATTTACTGTAATATACCCAAATACCTTGGAGAGCCCCGTTTCTAGGTGCCTTGGTAGGGAAGGCTAGCTGTTTATTATTTATTCATATACCTATGTATCTATAAAATATTTAGAGCTCATGGATCGAAGACCAACATTCATCAATTTGCAATATGGAAGTGTGCTGCTGGGCTTTTGTAGTAAGATAGTAGAGTCAATTTAACTGGCTTTTGTTAAGTTATTGTCCTAATTTTTGTGGGTGTAATTTACTGCTGGCTATTTTAGCAATATTTCCTTGTCGGAACTTCAACCTGGCCTTAAAAACCCTCCAGAGGATGGTCACCTGCTCATCAGAAACTCAGACAAACACATGTTTGTCTCGACACTCGTTGGCAGGTGCCGTTTGCAGATACACTAACACGCTCAGTTATTTATAGACGTTAATATCACTGTGTGATTTTGGAGTATCGATTCAGAACAAGCGTCGACTCTCGGTGGAATGTAACACAAACTACGGCGCTGCTGCAGTTTCAAACGTACACCGACACTCAGTGGAATACAGGCTGAAGTCAGTGAAGGCATCTCATCAGCTCACTGTGAGGTCATATAAACTGGAAACCCAGAGACATTTTCTTGGAAAGTCCGGACACAAAGCACAACAAGCCCCACCTGATCTAGGTAGGACATATTTGTGTTTGTATTTGACCTTTGTTCCCCTTAAATCCATATATGTGACTGCAACTCATATCATCCAATGTAGTCTCTGACAGGAGAATTCATGGATATCTCAGTTTTAAACTGCAGTTTTCTACTTACAGAAATGAAAATTACTATGACATGGGTTTAACTGTCATTGTGCCTTTCTTTCCAGCAGTCATGATTTACGTATCCCTAACCCTAACCCTATCAATTTCACTGACGTGTAAAATAAGAAGTACTTTATTGATCCCAATTTGGGACATTTTTTATTCTAGGATTACATTGTTTGAATTACTTTTAAATACATACAAAAGTGTCCATGTACTTGAATAGCTGTAAATATACTTCTAATCTTCACGTCATTTGCACCCATCCGTCGAATGGTGACATCACTTCTCTCTCTGTGTTTCTGTTGGTTTTTCATCAAGCTCAAGAGCAAAAATAGTCCACTGCGTACCATCTGCTGTTTCCTCACATGCAATGTGATATTCAAGCAAAAGGCTCTTCATAAAACATTATTCATTATCTTGCTGATTCGATGATGGACTGTTCAGTTCATTTTTGTTACCAAAGCTAAAAGCAACATTAAAGATTTAAACTCTTCATAAATCCGACACCTTTTATGTGCCACTTTGAGCATTGCTCACAGCGCTGTTTGATTTCAGGGTTTAGGTGTCTGGTGCCTCCAGAAGTGTTTGTGTTGCACCGTGGGGAGAAATACATGTACAGTAAATAATAGGGATGTAACGATGAAAAAACTCACGGTACGATAATATCGCGATAATAAGTCCACGGTACGGTATTTATCGCGATATTGAATAATAAAGGGGAAAAAAATTCAATTTTTTTTTCAATAAAAACATTTTTTACTCGGAAAATGTTTCTTTATTACATAATACATCTGATTTGTACAGCATTTTAGTAGGATAGCAGTATTTTAAAGTGTCAAAAACAATGTTTTTGACACTTTAAAATACTGCTATCCTACTAAAATGCTGTACAAATCAGATGTATTATGTAATAAAGAAACATTTTCCGAGTAAAAAATGTTTTTNCACTTTTGAAACAGAGGGGATTATGGGATGCTGCAATGATCTGTTTGGTGTTTGGAGCCAAACACTTCAGAGACATGTATTGTATATATCTGAGACCTTTAATATATTGATGAAAAACAGTATAATAGGGGACCTTTAACATCACTGTCAGGATTCTGATGCTTTTTACTGCTCTGTGCACTGAGTGTGTGACAGCTGTTTTTCCACACCAAGCAGCTCAGCTCTCACCTCAAAGCAGTACTCTTGTCCTAGGATGCTCGAGTGGACAGGTTTGATAACGGCGTCCTCATCCAGGGTGAGGTCCAGAGCCTCGGCAGCGCTGCTCGGGGACAGCAAGGACTCATGGGAGTGGGACTCTTTGAAGCTCTGCATCAAACGGGTCCTGGGGGAATGATAGTTGTGGTTAGACGTGAGGAGTGGGGGAGCCTTTTTGTAAAAGGTTGCATTATATTTCAGTTCAGTTTACAAGAAACAAAATGTAAATCTTAACTATACTCTCTATAATTCTGAACACTTGTACCTTGATAACACAAAAGCGTCTGTGTGCAATGGTGGATATGATGTATGATATGTAAATAACACAAAATATATTCATTATATAACATGGTGAAATCGTCTACTATTCCTACAGCAGTCTGCAAGTGGAAATACAGGAATAAGCTCCTAGTGCAAAAACAGCAATCAGAAAGCAAGTGATTACTCAAAGCTTGTATTACTAAGAGGCAAATGAGACACTTCCGAAAAGGAATGAAGACGTTGAAACTATCCATTGTAAATAATTTAACAGGCAGCTTTAAAGTGAACAGACTTATCAAACCTCTAATAGCAAGAGTTCATTAGAATAACTTTGAAGAAAATCCGGTAAAAATAAATGACACTTAAGTGACTGAAATGCTCATTATAACCTTGTTTGAAATGTAAATAATCACTCCTTTCACTACACACAATCAAAAGGATGTTCCCCATAATGTGTCACAGTTTTGTCTATTTTCGGCAGTTTGATAAACCAATAGAATAAAGATGTGAAAGGAGAGATCTTCATTTTAGTTTGTTTTTACATAACTGTCTTACCAGATATATCCAGCCTTTCCCCTCCAGGCTAAACATTTGTAACTCTCCACACAATGTTTCAAGATGCTATTTAATACTAACAATAATCCTGAAACCCTTAAGTAAACAAGGTTTTTGCTAAAGCCGCTCCATCATGCTCACCTACTGTACACACTTTCTCCCACACTCATTCAGGCACAAAGAGATGTCAAATGACAGACTAGCTCAGCAGACGGTCACTAAAAGGGACGCATGATGACACAGGGAGTCCAACCAGAGCACGTGTGAACGAAGCCCCTCAGAGAAGAAAATAGTGGATGGAAATAAAGAAAGAAAGAAAAGATACAGTATGTCCTCCGTGCTGCGTCCGGCTCTCAGCTTCTTCCCTGCGCTCACACTGCTTTTGTCTACATTCAATCGTAACGTTCATCAACAGTGAACTGATTACTTGTATGGGACCAGGGGGGAGAGCAAGAGGGAGATAGATAAAAATAGACCCAAAGGAATGAGTCAGATTGAGGGGGAATACAGAGGAGAAGAGAGAAAGAGTGGGGGAGGTCATGAGAGGATGAGAGAGAAGGAAAGACTGGGAGAGGTAAGGGTGAGGGGATAGAGAGAGAAGACCTATCAGAGGAAATCACTTTGACTATGTAAACAGTGGATCCTTTGGAGAGGAAGAAGGTGAGAGCGTGGATTAAAGGGAAGAAGGAGAAGGGAAGAGAGAGGGACTGAGATGAGAGAAAGGGCGCTGGAGGTAAAAGAAGGTCTCAGTGGGGAGCTGAAGTGCAGGAAGAGTCTAACATGAAAAGACACACACACACAACTCACCCAATTGTAATCCACTAGTCACGACTGATAAACTTCAAATCTAAGAAAGACCACCTAAGCACCTCTAATGATAGACTAGAAACAAGAGCGCGATTAGCAGATACAAAATATTTAAAATATTGTTTTGTGCTTCACTGCAGTGAAAAGACGACTGATACAAAGACACGTAACTCAACGACACCACTCTGTAGAGTCAATGAATGTATTAGTCCCTTGGCAGATAATAAATCGTATTTTTTGAATCAAGCAATACATGTTAGACATGATTCTGCTTCAAGTTTAAAAACAGAGGATGTTCTGCTTTCCCCTTTTTAAAATCATTTCAAATTGAATAGCTTTGATTTATGGGCTGTCAGTCCAACAAAGCAAGCAGATGGAGACGTCAAGTTGGGCTTTTTAGAACTTGTGAAGGACTTTCTTCACTTCAGTTGTTCCCAAATTCATAAACTAAACGATTAAAATAAATATAATGTAAACATAGTAATGAATAAAAAGCTTTAAAAAAAGTGTCCTTATATTATTGATATGATACAGATAATAAATCAGCAAAAATGACTCACTTAAAAAATCATTCATTAAGCAGAATGTGCAGGTTCTAACATCTCAAATGTTAAGTTGCTACATTTCGATTTGATATGATTTCAAATAATTGTTTTATTATGTTTAAAGGTTCATGTAAAAAGGTATGACTGGTGAATATTATTATCTTGTGAGTAATCTACTAAATACAATAGTAAATAGAACACTATACCTTGCAAGACAGGAAATACTTTCAGTCAGTAACGGGCTAGGATACAGAGAATATTTATGTATCTCCAGTATATAAAGGAGGGTAGCTCTGAGACCCATTGGGTGTTTCCATGAGCAATCAATTCAATTCATTTTATAGAGAATATGTGGAAAAACATATATATCATTATTTTACAGCCTGTGTGGGAGCTCGGAGGTGTGTTTATAGCTGCATGAATATCAATCCACGCTGAAAAAAGCAGAGTGTCTTCTGTGCAAACTCTCTCTGGATAAATAAAGATAAAAAAAACAGAATAATAATAATCAAAGCTGCCGATGTTCACCGTCATGCCTGACAAGGAACACCCAGAGGACAGCAGGAGATGTGAAAGAGGCAAACAACCCCGACTTCAACCTCACCTCTTGACTTTTCTGTCTGTTCAGTGTTTTCTCAGACTGGCCGAGGATAATAGACACCTACAACCTTCCCGAGTGAATAAATCATGGGGAGACGCACCCTGGCAGAAACCTTGCTCAGGGAAGGTTTCAGCGCTCTCGAGTGCTCGGCCGCGGTGTGTTTAGACCATCAACATGACGTTGTTCACATCGGACGTTTGTCCTGGCTGTGGCTGTTCCGTGGGAGCTTATAGATGAAAAATTAATTATCAAAATAAAGGTTAGAACTTCTTGTGGGTTAATTCGTTCGTCCGACAGACAGAAAATAAATTGCCAATTGTTTTTGACAAGTCATTTAAAATGTTTTTGTTTAAAGTTATCTCGCTCAAACTCCTCAATTTTGATGAGTGGCTGGTCTTTTTCTTATTAAGTTACATTGAGAGTGAATGTTTTTGGGTTTCAGCGCATTTATCGTGCGAGGAAAGAGATTTTTTTGTCACATTAGAGGAATACAGAAAATGGTGATTTTTCAGTATTGATTCATTGAGAACGTTATCATTATTGAAGGGATAGATAAAATACTATAGTTACCTCTATTTCTAACGATTTCTAGTTTTCTTGTTAACTCTGTTTCAATCGTGCAGCTGAATATAGACGAGAAAGGGGTAAAGAGAGAGGGCAACATCACAGATTCATTCTGTGGAAAGGGCTCAAGCCTTCAGTACATGGCATTTGTGCTAGTTGAGCTATTGAAGTGCACATAAGAGACCAATGCTATTGAATAACTGTTAACCAGGCTAGTTTAGGTAGAACAAAAAGCCTTCCTCATTTATTTCTCTTATAATTCCCTAAAACTCTAATGAAATAATTTCATAAAATACTGAAAAAAGACACAATGCTGCTGTCTTAAACAGCAATTAAGTTAATTCTAAGCTAAAAAATGAAAAACATTACTTGAAAAATGACAACTTCAATTGTTATACTGATATATCATTGATTTCCCTTTTGAGATTATCTTTTTTAGAACAAACTTCTGCCAAACTTGAGTCTCTGAGGATATTTTCCCTTAAAAATGATCCTTGAAACGCTGGTGCTGCTGTGCCTGACGAACGCTGGAGCTGCTGCAACTAGGAACAAGATACAGAGGAGGTATAATTAAGCAAATCTCCCACTGACTCATTATGGTCTGTACAGCCGCCATATGGCTGTCTGCTGGTTGCCATGGAGAAAGAGGCGATGTTTTTTCTTCACCCAGCAGAGAAACAACGATGGTGCCGAGTGTTTTAATTGTGTGTGACACTGAGAGTGATAAATAAACAACAATTTCCAGCAAATGATGGAAGGAGATAGAGATACATAGGCAGATAAAGAAACATATAGATGGACAAGATACATAGAAAGAGGTTTAGAGAGAGATAGATAGACAGACAGACAGACAGACAGACAGACAGACAGACAGACAGACAGACAGACAGACAGACAGATAGATAGATAGATAGATAGATAGATAGATAGATAGATAGATAGATAGATAGATAGATAGATAGATAGACAAGATACATAGAAAGAGGTTTAGAGATAGATAGATAGATAGACAGACAGACAGACAGATAGATAGATAGATAGATAGACAGATAGATGGACGGACAGATAGACAGACAGATAGATAGATAGATAGACAGACAGACAGACAGACAGACAGACAGATGGATAGATAGATAGATAGATAGATAGATATATAGATAAGATAGATAGACAAGATACATAGAAAGAGGTTTAGAGAGAGATAGATAGATAGACAGACAGACAGACAGACAGATAGATAGATAGATAGATAGATAGATAGATAGATGGACGGAAAGATAGATAGATAGACAGATAGATAGATACAGTAGATGGACGGACAGATAGATAGATGGACGGACAGATAGACAGATAGATAGATAGATAGATAGACAGACAGACAGACAGACAGACAGATGGATAGATAGATAGATAGATATATAGATATAGATAGATAGACAAGATACATAGAAAGAGGTTTAGAGAGAGATAGATAGATAGATAGATAGATGGACGGACAGATAGACAGATAGATAGATAGATAGATAGACAGACAGACAGACAGACAGACAGATGGATAGATAGATAGATAGATAGATAGATAGATAGATGGAGGGACAGACAGACAGACAGATAGATAGATAGATAGATAGATAGATAGATAGATAGATAGATAGATAGATAGATAGATAGATAGATGGACGGAAAGATAGATAGATAGACAGATAGATAGATAGATAGATACAGTAGATGGACGGACAGATAGATAGATGGACGGACAGATAGATAGATGGACGGACAGATAGACAGATAGATAGATAGATGAATAGATGGATAGACTCCGAACACTCCACATCAGTTGTCTTATAAAACTCACATTGTGTCCAATCTGAATTAGTTTACACTGTTTAATTTCCGCTGAGTGTGTTATGTTCCATCCACACTTCCTTTTTGATTCAAAACAAAGCTTTATATTGTAGAATTAGATGGAGAGTAAATTGTTTTTGTGATGCCAAAGCATTTACACAAACAGGCTGGGAGAACAAGACAACAATGAGCTTTCATACATAAATGCAACTGCACAGTGTTTGCAGATTAGCAGCCAATCACAGCCTGACACAGCAGATTAATCCACACATGAATGTCCAACATCACTCTCACTCACTGACCTGTCTTGGTCGGCACTGCGGAAGCGGGGGAGGATCATGTGGCGGAAACTGCTGGTTCGGTCCAGTTTGGGCTGACTCTTAGCCCTCTTGATCGAGCCCTTCAACCTTCTGCTGAGAAAGCTCTGGAGGTGGAGGGGAGAAACAACAAGGACAAGACAGATGGAGGAGGAAAGGGAGGACGTGCATTGTGCGAAGTGACAGAGGAGAAGAAGAAGAAGAAGAAGAAGTGGTCGGCGTGAGTTGGAGATGATAGGATGAGATGTGAGGAGACAGTGAGGGATGATTTGAAGAAGAAAGATTGATTGTAAAATATAAAATGGTTTCCATGGAGTCGGTGTGGTTTGTGTAGAACGTATTTAAGTGACAAAAAGACACAGACAAATGAAATACATGATGCATGACAGGGGAAAGCACAAGATACATTTATTATCAACAAAAATCATACACCCACACATGGCAATTTGTCACATTGAACTGCAGTGTGGTCACAGATCCTGCGGTGGGCAGTGCTGAGCCATACAGTCCAAAGATAAGCTCTATAGTACATGTCAGTGAATGATCAGAAACACAATCTGGAGACACTGATAAGCAGGAAATTGTTCATTGATGAGGTAATTAATTACTTGGGGTGTGTACCAATACTCACTCAGGGGTATTTCTGTGTCTACTTGTGTGACAAATATGTGGAACACAATATATTTTTTCTTTGTCTTCTAAATTAACAAAGGCTTGCGTTCAATACAACAAAAATAAGGTTTCAGCCGTTTTAAACTCAAGCAAGGAGAAGCAGCACAACTCTGAACTCTGACTAAACTTTATTTTGCGTATACTAGGGATGAGAGAGCCAGATCGCACATTTATGGTTTCTAACACAAGCAGACAGAATATGTCTTTTAAGCTGTTAGTGGATTAGTGGTCAGTTTGATTTGAGTTTTGTAGGGTGGCTCAGATTTGCTTGTCACAAACTGAAGATGGCTGTGTCAGCAGTTATTTGACCTCTGTTACTTTGTCAAAGAGTCTCTTGCTCTGGTCCTGATTATTCTTTCCGAACGTATAGAGTTCCTAAAAAGACTCCCCAGCCAGAAAGCGTTTTCTGTTACAATGACGACCAGCAACCTTGAGCTGTTATGTCACAACTGTGGCGTAACTGCATATTTAACACCTTTCAGAACAGTGTTTTTAATTCTCATAGCTTTTTTCT
This sequence comes from Notothenia coriiceps, assembly GCF_000735185.1. Classification (NCBI taxonomy): domain Eukaryota; kingdom Metazoa; phylum Chordata; class Actinopteri; order Perciformes; family Nototheniidae; genus Notothenia; species Notothenia coriiceps. The sequence goes on from NW_011357368.1 coordinate 2,640,422, forward strand.
CCTGTTTTGATATTTTTGGATGTGCTTGAAGCTTGAACTGATGGCTGTGTAAATAACTTTAAACCCTAAACCATGCATGAAATTTGCCTTTTTTTGTACTGTAAAGCTGTGACACTTTATATATTCATTTATAAAGTGAATCCTGGAGACTCATAAGCAATATCATATACCTATAGCATAAAAGCATTGTCGAGCGGGGGAATGGCTGCAGGCAAATGACACCTCATCATCTGTCATCAGTCAGAAAGCTCTGATGCCTGTCTTGAGGATATGACTAAAGACTTGGCTCCATCTGCTGGTTCCAAGCTAATAGCCTGCATGACTAAATCTGATTAGATTAGCTGCTCCGTCTGACACTTTAAGTCTCAAAAAGTCAAAGAATTAAATACAGAGGGAGACAAAAAGAGAGAGCTTAGCCACTATGAAACATTAATGAAAAACAAAAAGTTTGAGCCAAAAGCCAAACTGGGCTTTGCGCTAATGGCGTATCTGTCTCCTGCAGTTTCTCATACTGCAACAGTGAACGGGCTGCAAATAGTTTCCTGTGTAGAGAGAAAAACAAGTCCGGCTATTTCCAGCTAAAGTGCAAACACCAGCAGAAATAATAGAAAGGAGATTGGTAACATGGAGCACTTGCACAAACTTAATAAGATACCAATCTATCCTTTAGTTTAAGCCCTTTGAGGTGCACGTGCGATACAATGGGATTTCATTTCTGTTTCTATGAATAAAACAATAAACAGATTATTTCCGTCCACAGACAGAATATGTTTTGCTGCCAGTTCCTCTCACTGAAGTTGCCTCCAGTACAAAAAAAGACACACAATGATCCCAGGAGTAGCAGTGACAGTACACTTGGAAACAAATATGACTCTTCTTTTGGTGACATTAAAGAATCATACCATGTGTTCTGCGTGTTTTAACCGATTTACTACGAGTCAATTCAGGACATTGAAGGTAATCATTGGTTATTATTTTGTTCCCATTGGATGACATCCTTTTAGCAGGCTTTTAATTAGGTGTGCATTTTATCAAAGTGATTATTAAGTCTGCTTTTCCTTTATATGCATTACCTAAAAATACCTTAAATAATCACAATATTTATTATTTATACTGTATAGAATATATATAGAACTTTTCAAAACAGTTGAAAAGTGCTTTACAATAAAATTATATGGAGATTCAGTTCCTATAGGATAATAACAAGTTGCTATAATAAGCGACATAAAACATGATGACCTTTTATTTTAATTGTACTCTTTCTATTCATTGGGCAAAAGCAGTGCAGATGTATTAAATAAAACCACACTTTAAACTTATCACACCATGATGAAGTAACTTTGACAGACATTAATGCCTATTACCCATCTCAATTAGACTATGTTTCAAAAGGTGGCTAATTGATTTTCGTATCCTCTGGAAATGAATGGAAACCAACGGCTACCACGAAAAGTAGATATACATTCAATTGAAAATATTCAGTTTACTTTTAAGGACCAAAAAAAACTAGCAAACGTATGTGGTATACTTTGTGGTATACTTTTCTAATCATTCTGTGAATATTGAATTTGAATTTGAGAGACGAGATGTTTCCATTCTGCAGGCATCATAAATGCTGTAGCCAGTGTCTCTGCTTCAGCCACAGTTGTGTCACATACCTCAACGGGGGGCAGTGGTGAAATAAACGTCCCTCCTGCCACTGGACTCGAACTGGCAGCCCTCCAGTCTCCGCCCCAGTACAAGAAGGGGGAGGTGGAGGAGAAGGTGGCAGGCGAGTGGGGCAGGGTGAGGGAGAGGGACGAGGACAGGGAGAGGGGCAGCGAGCGGGGCAAGGGGGGCGTGCCGGGCCCCTTTTTGGAGCCCTTTTTTTTCTGCTTCTGCCGATCAAGGGCATGTGAGGGGGAGAAAGCCAGGGAGAGGGGAAAAGGGTAAGGTGGGGTCCCGCTGGCCCTGCGACAACAGGAGGGTTGCGGGCCCAGGGCGGGAGACGGGAGGAAGGAGAGAGAGAGGGTCGGGGGCAGCGAGCGAGGCCGGGAACAGGGAGGGTTACTCACGGATTGTCGGAAGGGTTGAATTGGGGCACTGGGAGGGATCTCCATGCTGGGCTGCTTCCCAGTGGCTATGCTCTTCCGCCGGGCGCGATGATCTAACAGACAGGGAGAGAGAAAAGGTTGACAGGTAAGACTAAATATCAGGAGGAGGGAAACATCTGAAGGTAAAATGAGGGCAGAACAAGGAGTGACGGCTCCGAGACAAAGCTAAAGGATTCAAGGATTCAAGACTTTTATTGTCATTTGTGTATAGCTACAGTGTAGTTATGTCAATGGAAATCGGTCAACCAGTGCAAGTAAATAAAATAAAATAGAATATGGTAGCAATAGTGCAGAATAGTCTATATACAAGTAATTGGAATATTGATATATATAAGTTGCAAACAGATGAATGTTATGGATGTCCTGGTTTTTAACAGTCTTATGGCCTGTGGGATGAAACTGTCCATTAGTCTGGTTTTAGTCCTTTAGCGAGAGGATGTTGGGAGAGGAAAATTTGCCATTGTGGAAATAAACAGTCATGGTAGAGCTGTTACTGACAGTCTGCCTAAATAAAACCATCTTTGGTCGTCCACCAGCGCTGCTGCGAGGACTGTAATACACCGTCATCTGTGTGGAGGGGGAGAGGTGGACGAAGTGGGCGAGAGACTATTGAGAGATAGATTTTCTGTCTGGACATGAGATGAGCGAATGTTAACAGCCTGTATGTTGAGGCGAGGGAGAGGGGAGGGACCGGGAGATGAACAGATAGAGAGGAGCATGCATTAAACAAACAAAGCACTTATTGACTTCCGTCAGAGAGTCGGTGCCTAATGCACTGGATTGGTGAGTAAGGGAATACACTTGTGTCCTGCGCATGATGGATGATGGAGCGAGTTAGTTAGAGAACAAGGGGAAACAAAACGCAAGAGGCCTGGTTGAACTCAGATGAACTGCAGCCACAACAATGTGAGTGAATGTTGAAAGTGTACATATATGGCCTGATTTCCACTTCTGCTGTCCCTCACCCAAATGTTGGAAAACTCAATAAAATGTCAGGACTGTATGTCTATCTCAAACGTCCTTAAGGGAAAGTCTTATACATGCCTTGTATGAGGAGTGTGACATTTAGGACAGCCAGTGAACGAAAGAAAGACTAGAAATGGCCCTCATGACCCACAGAATGACATACCAAATCTCAGGATAGTTGGATAAATCAATAAATGGTTGGACCATAAAAGACTTGCTTCTAAAATATGAAATTGATCCACACTATAAAATAAATCATGAAAGGATCTACCATGTGTCCGACTGACCGTGTTTAGAGGAAGGGCTAAAACAGAGTCATTTCTTGCATGTGAAAGATTTTTGAAATGCTTTGCTGTTTTGGCAGTTTGCTATAACAATATCAAATTCAGTCTTTAGGCTCATCGTCTTGGAACCGTGGATGTACAAAAAAATCTCTTACAAATCTATGTGCTATATTTCACAAGTGGAACATTTGAACAGCTGGTGGAGTTAAATGAAAATAGGAGGACTGCTAAATCATCCTCGGGGGTCAAGATGTCTCCACAAAATGTAACGCACACCAGGCAAAATAGTAAAATAGTAACAGTTCTCTGATATTTCAGACAAACTGATTTTACATCCCTAGAGCCATGCCGCTAGAAAAAAAGAACGATTAGACAAGAATATGTAAAGTTATCGGAAGTCAACAGCTTTTCTACCGTTTCCACCAGATGAAGACGCAACAGTGCCTTGTCTTATAAAGCCTGGGTGAGCATTATTCATTACAGTCTTTTGTTATTGTTTCTAAACAGCTGGATGATATCAAAGCCATTTCTACATCCTGTTTTTTCCCCCTGTTTCATATTCATGTGTCCTTTTCCTTTCTTTGCATGTCCCTATCAAAGAAACATCTACAGCATTATAACCCTCACATAAAATACAAGTTGGTTACATTTGCTTGTTTGTTCTTAAGTCTTGTCTATTTCTTTCAGCATTGCAGCCTGTCCTCATGATGTGTGTCTCTGCTTTTTCCTTTGCCTTCTCCCATCTCAGCCTGTCACAGTCACACTAATACACACACACACACACACACACACACACACACACACACACACACACACACACACACACACACACACACACACACACACACACACACACACACACACACCACGCACCTCTTCTCTCCCACGCAGCTATTTTACATAATTCAAATAGTGCATTTATCCCTCTCGTCTCTTCAGCCCTCTCTCTTTCTCTCCTATCCTTTCTCCTCCTTGCACCCTCTCCTCTTTTCATACCGTCCTCTCGCTCTCTCCCCCTTCAGACATTTGTGGCATCTAGAACCCTCCATTTTCCACATTACCTGAATTCCTCTTTTATCCTTTTCGCCCCTATCGTTCCTACTCCTTCATTTAACTGTCCAAATGGGACATGTTTTTCACCGCACGACTGTCTGCAATCCTGACATTTTCTTTAACCCACGCGAGGAGGGAAAAAGATGACCAGGAAGGTGTTTGGAACCCAGCTATGCAATTGTCTTCTTGCAAAAATCCACAGTTTAACAGCTACCAAATCAAACTCTGCAGATGACTGACTGGTGGAGGAGTCTTCGAAATGAAATCTGAGAGAGCAGGGATCAAACATGAGGAGGTTACTGAGAAATCACAGTGGAGGGAGAAAAAGACTCACCATCTAGTTCCATTAAAAGGTTTCAAATGCACCTTTAACAGTTCATCGTAATTTCATGAATAGTAGGACATTTTAATCACCTGCGTTTTGTGATAGCTGTTGCATAATGGAAATGTCCTCCTTTGAAAATGTAAACCTACGCTTTCAGGAAGATTGACACAAAATGAAAGACAATGATACAGTTCCTGGTAGATTCTGTATAACTCCATGTTACTGATGGGCTAAATGGTTCCAGGAATTTATATTCTTCAAATATGTTCAGCACATTTGGAGAAAATATGCTGAATGTATCCTAGTGTGGCAGCCATCTCTCTCTCTCTCTCTCTCTCTCTCTCTCTCTCTCTCTCTCTCTCTCTCTCTCAGAGCACTACTCCCAGTTTCTTAGGTGTTTGTTACTCTGCATGAAGTGTTAATGCGGAGCAGTTATCATGGGTGCTGCCCTGTACGGCTGGAGGTTACGCCGGCTTTATGTATGCATCACAACTGCAGCCATCTCAATTAAAAGGCCTCACAGCAGTGATATCCAGATTAGCTCCAGAATATATTGTTTCCCAAACTAATTAGTTTCTCCTGGAGGAGCAGATTGTGCAAGACGGAGCATTCTGGTACGCTCAACTGGAATCTGTATGAGGGTAAACAAAAAATTAGAACACAACTGAGTTCTGAAAAACCAAAAGCAGTCTGTGAGTGTACCATCCAAAGCCTTCGGGTAATATCGCCCCACCCCTTTTAAAAAACCTCTTCTTTGGGTGCCAATTTGGAGTCATGAGATTCAGTCAGAGCATGTGTTGTATTACACCCTTCAATGGAGGGTTTCATTGGGGTCAGGATTTTGGTTGGAAATCAAACAAGTTTTTGTCTGCTTCATGTAGTTGCAGCTCTTGTTGTTTTCCCCTCAAGAATAGAAAGTGTGTACGACAAAAAGAAAATGGAGCCCAGCCTGCCTGGTACTTCAGGCAGTCCACTCAAACACCAATGATGACATGCCTTACCTCCTCATACAACCAACCAAACACATTCCCTGTAATCTGAAGCTCTATTTAAAATTGCAAGATTTGCCATCTCTTCCTCTGCTGCTGCTACTTTTCTGCTCCACTACAAACCCAGCTTCCATCTGTCGGCTCAGAGGAATAGTTATTTAATCATCACTCCTCAATGTTCTATGTAAAAAGAACTTGATGGGAGTGATGAGGCCGGAGCCTTGACGCCAAACTCGGATGAACTACTTTCTTTTTTTAGAGTTTGTTTTGTCTTGACTAACCACTATGACTGCCCCCTAAAAGCTGACGGATTCAAATTTGACCTGTACGTTTTATTTTGAACTAGTTTAATGAGGGGTGCTGCTCTTCAGGTGCGCTGAACTCTGGTGATATTTGGCCAGTATGCATCGTATACTTCAAAGAAAACCACATCAATAATGTCTATCTCCTAAGAGAAAAAAAGGCAAGAGCCACAAACATATTTTAAACCTGGCGACTCAGTAACGACTTAAAATGATATTCAGGCTGTCCATGCAATGATAACCAGGGGGATACATTCATTAAATAGCCTAATGGAAAACAACGTTATGGATGTGATTGTTAAATTATCGAGTGACCCGTTAACAAGAAAACACAACTCTATCATAATTACTAGTCACAAGTGTTTTACTAAGCATGTAAACACAGCCACTCGCAGCAGTTTGTGTTCACATTTTATTTTTATTCAGAGATTGCTGAGCAAGAATCCCCTGCGCCGTGTAAGCATTTACTTTCCTAATCTCCAAAGAGACTCCGAAGCAGTGTTGGGATTTAAATGCAGTTTGACCTCAAAGACATTATATTTCTAGACTTTCCCAGTGAGAACATTGTCTGCTTTCATTCAGATTCCTCTGTATCTCACATGGGGTGGAGATCTGAACGGGGCATAGTAATCCTTTCTCTTGCCACAGAGCTGCTCCCTCAAGCATGTAACCTTTATGCATTCAAATCAATACATGCAATACAAATGTGCACTTTTGACAGCTAGTCCCCTAAAACAGATGGCAGTGACTTCGTGCTTTTTCTTTTTACAATTCACTAACCACGTAATAAGCTGGTAAAATATATTATTCATTCATTTACAATACATTTACATTCATTTTCATTCACCTTTTATTTTTATTTGTTATATTGACATATTTTATCCAATATGCTCCTTTAGATATCTTTTTACTTATTTTTCCTTATAGCTTTGTGAAGCACCTTGAGATGACGTTGTCTTTAAAGTGTGCTATATAAATCAAATGTATTTATTTATTTACTGCTGTATATAGGGGATAGGGAATGTGCACATTATCTTATATTGCTTTAAAATGGCCAAAAGTCAATTTGTGGACTAAAGTTAGTACAGTAGTGACCCTAAAAAAGGAATATCATTTGAAAGTTCACTCACAAACAAATGTAGTGAGATATGATCCCTCGTAAAGGATTGATCTGCTGATGAAGACCGTTGGATATGGTTGAAAGCCCCTGACAAAACAAGTACCGGTAAGTGGATCGTCAATTAACATTGTTTTGTCCAAATATAAAAATGTGTTTTGCTTTTTGTCAAGCAGCAAGCAGAGAAGTGGTGAACGGATACATAAGAAGTCTGTCTTTAGGAGTGGGTGTAACAACATTTGATTGAATCAAAACATAACTCTCATCTAATAACTTCTGCTCCTAAACTGATATTCTATCCTACGCTGAAATCTCCTTAGATAACTCTAAGAAAATGGCTTAAATTATGACTAATCATTTAAGGTTTGGCTGCAGATTATATCCAACAAAAATAATAAAGTTACTTCCTGTTTTGCTCTCATAGGATAGTGGGAAATAGATGAGACAGTTAATTGCTAAAAGCCTGTTTAGATTTTTACCCAGAATAAAGCTTTTACACAGGTTTGGATACCTGACATTTTTTATCATGCACCTAGATTTACTCCCCAGGGGGCATTATCTATCATTTGGTAAGAGTAAATGCTGAGAGTGTTTGTTTCATTTTGGAAAATGGCATTCTTCAACTTGCACAGCGACCAAAATTCACTGCTCGAACATAATAAACCATACCTGCCACTTTTTACACTTAACATGCGCGGGTGGAGAAATGTGGGCAGCTGCGCGAGTAAAACCCATTCAGAACCAGTGTATAAATCATCTGATCCACAGTTTTTATGCAAATGGGAGAATGTGAGATGGGTGGATTTAGCAGGGCTATTGAGCGGTGTGACAAATTAAACCAAAATTAATGGCATGGTCATTGTCTTATTTCAAACACTTGCATTCTCACTTTAATGGTGTATTAAAGTGTGACAAAAGCCTCGGTCTGGAACAAAAAAAGTCGGGACAGGTCTGTTTGAATTTTTTCCTCACTCACTCTCCCTTTCAATCAAAACCAAGGCTCTGTATTCCGTTGCCTTGGCAACCATTTTTTCTTTTTTTTATCCCTGAAGCACCTTACCTTTTGGTTTAAAACATGCCATACAACAAGAATAAAGAAGACGCCCATGCAAAGCGTGGAGACATCTGCAAACCCATGAATACCTCTTTTAAAATGCAATTATGAATCTACTGTGTGGAGATGATGTAATAGCTTGAAAAGCAGACTTTAAATATGCAACCGTGCTGAGACATCATCCTGTCACAGGAGGTGGTGATTCGGTCTGGCTGGGGTCATGCGGCCGGTAGACATGCCTGTCTCTTTTATTTAGCTTCTTAATAAATCATCCATGTGCTGAAATAACATGGTTCAAGTTCCTTATTATCACTATCACTGTGTTGTGATGGCCAGGTGCAAGTCTATTAAGACCTTAATCCGTGATGAAACAGGGGGAAAAAGGGTCTCGCCAAATCTTGAGTAACAAACCACACCGATCAGATCACTGTAATCACAAGTGAAACTCCATTTCCACTTATTATTCACACGAGACGTTAATACAGGTAATGGCTGTGTCCAAAAGTAGCTTATTTGTAAGGTCAATCGAATACAAATGTAATCGCGTTAACAACAATAATAATCCGTGATTAATCATGATTAATCACACGTATTGGAGGACCATCAATTTTCCGACACTTAGCTAAAGGCAAGCACAAACCTGCTGTTGATTCACCGCACTGTAATGTGTGCTACACAGGGCATATGCTCATATCGAAGTATTCTTGGTGCCGCTATCAAATCCAGATCACTATCCTATCCTATTCCTACATTTGGGATCTTGTCCACTATCTCCCACTCCAGTGCTATTCCAAACAAACGAAAGTCTTGGTTTTGGCTAAGGTTGCCATTTTGTTAGAAAATAGTTTGCTCCTATATTCGTATACGCTGTATGAAAACATTTACTCGTAAATTGTAATATAAAAGTAATACATTAACATATTTTTCAGAGTGTAAGGTGAAATTCTTCCATTGTTTCTTTTGTCCAACCAGAATTGAAAAAAGAAAATGCAATATTGGATTTAAAATCTTACATAACAGAGAGAAATGCTCAGACAAGCCGGTTTACTGGTTGATCAGTCCAGCATAAGATCATCAGGTACACACAGAAAACAGAACCTGCAACCCCACATTCACGGTAAAGGAAGGAGTGTTCATGTGTGCGGACCACCGGTTCATGTGTTCACATGTTTGTATGAATAGCCATGTGTGCTAGGCAACATGTGAAATGCTGCGCTTGCTCATTGTGAATGTAAACCTGATGTCAAGCAGAACGCTGAAGAGGGAATGTGTGGGTGGCAATCGCTTCCAGCTTAGACCCTCTGAGAGAACTGAGGGAGAGACAGAGTTAAAAGAGTGGGAGGCAGGGATGTAGACACACATGAGTAAGAGGTTGGTTAAAAAAACAGAAAAAGGAACACTGTGTGTGTGTGTGTGTGTGTGTGTGTGTGTGTGTGTGTGTGTGTGTGTGTGTGTGTGTGTGTGTGTGTGTGTGTAGGGTTGGTGGGTAAGTGTTTGTGTAGGAGTAGCAGGGACAGCGCAAGAGCAAGACTTTATGCAGTGAAGACAGAAAAGAGAGATGGAGAAAGGAAAAAATAAAGAACGGAGTGAAATGGAGGAAATGCATCAGGGGGAGCAGTAACAACAGAAAGGGAGGATGAGGGGGAGTTGCACTGAGGAAGGGGGAGTTGGAATGAGAGAGGGAGGGAGTACAAGAGCCAGAGATGGAGGCTGGAGTGGGAGTGGGTGTCTTAATAGCGCTGAAACGCTCAGGGCTTTTTGTATGTTTGCCTTTGTTATGATAGAACGCTGTTTGGCTCCCTGTTTGCTTTTGATCCATGAACTGTGACTACAGATGCAATGCAGCCTCTCCCGTGTTCCTCTCATTACATCATTTGATGTATAACTACCCAGCAGGTAAAGCAATGCACTAGACCTTAGGGTTTTACTCCCTACCATAAATACATACAGAAAACCTTTTGTAGTGATAATATTTTTCAAACCTTATCTGGCAGAGTCTTGGACACTCGCTGAGCTGATAAAAGCTCTGCAGTGGCAGTTCAAACTGATCCAAAAGAGGAAAATGTGCTCGGTTGTGGAGAAACACAGGCACAGAGATGATTTGAAACACAGATAACGTGTGAAGATTCAATCCTCTAAAGAGCAGCAGCAGGAAAGCAGACCTTGACTTCTCGATCAAAGTCCATTCTGCTTTCTGAACAATTTGCTAATGGAGTGTGTGCAAACAGCTATGGTATGTTTCAATGAATGATAAATGTGATTTATAGATTTTACAAGTGTGTAAGGGTCTATTTGCTGAGAAGGCATATTAGTTTATGTGAGAGGCTTTTGATGGTAATGCATATAAATACAGCTGCAACTGACAGGCCTTGTCATTTTAGATGTATCTGTTTTAATGATAATGAGTAATCATTTAGCATACAAAATATCTGTGAAAAATGGTCATCACAAATCTGTTACAATTTTATTTGGACGAAGACCACTATACTCTTATATAAAACAGGGGAATTGGCACATTATTTGAGGAGCTGGAAACAGCAAATATTTGGCATTTTTGCTAAATAAATGACAGGTGCACTCCACCGGTTTCATTTTACTCACCATTATTCAGTTATATAATGAGTTCTGTGGCTCCAGGGGATCTTTCTAAAGTCTTCAACATCATTTCAGTTTCAGTTCAAGACTTCAAACTTTCAACCGAGAACCTGTGTAACCAACTGTCAAGTGTGGAGTTGGAAAGACGTTGGTGTTCAACAGGGAGGGAGGGTCACTTGAAAGACGCTAGTAGGTGTTATTATGGGAAGTGTAGGATCCAGCAAAGCCAGGACAAGTACAAACCAGAAATAAGTTCTGTTAAAGAAGTAAAAACAACCAATTTACTAAATCCCATGCTAATAACTACATATCCAGCATTAGGAAAGAGCCTTTCTCAACGGTATATTCACCGTTTGTTTGGTTATGGACTATTTTGTAACTCACCACAATATTACGTTTTTTAGAGGCCTTTAATAAACATAATTGCCCACAAAAATTAGATCTGTGTTTTTCAAATGGGGAAATGTGTACCCCTAGGGGTAATTTGGAATACTGCAGGGGGTATGCCAGAGTTTTTTTTAAACATAACTTAAAGTGGACCTATCATGCTATATTTGAAAAATATATTTTAGGGCCATACCATATATAAAACATGTCTGTGAAGTTTTTTTTTCAAAATACCAAACTGATCACCATGCCTCATACTGCTCAAAACCCCTCTTTTGCAGCCCTGTTAGAGAAACGCAGATTTTGGGTCCTTAGCTTGAAAAAAAAAAAAAGAGGAGGCGGAACTAATGCCTGATCAGAATTCTACCGGAGATAAAGTTAAATTCTGCTGTGATAAAACGCCATCCTGTTCTAAACCACATCAAGGATTATTTCTGAAATAGTATGGAGCGCAAATGCTTTTTCTCTTGCGGGTTTATCACAAGGTGAGTTCCTTTTTTTATTTCCTGCTTTTTAAACACATGTGCTCTTCAGTACAGGTTATCTCTGAGTGTTAGCGAAGCTTGCTATGGTAAAAAATACATTTTTACGTCCAAAACACGTCAGACATTGTTTCTGATAGCAACTTTCTGTGGGTCCACCATCCGAAATTACGTAATATCGGCAGCAAATCTGTATCCGCTCGCTGTACCCCCGTTTTTAAAAGATGTGCGTACAGAGGAAAAGAGAAAGGGGTTTTATTTTCTGATTTTGCGAGATAATTGATTTACTCTTTTTATATATATAAAAGACATCAAAAAGTGCATTTTGCATGATAAATAAGAATAAAGCATATTTTTGAATAAAAATGCTTTATGCTATTATGATAAGTATTAGCATGATTATTAATAAATACTTACAAATTCAGCTTAATATAATTTCTTAATTGTTGATACTAATATAAATATCTAATATCTGCCTGTATTTTATCTTTTCACTTTGCTTTGTTCGGGACATTTCTCTGCCCTTCGCTGTGTTGTGCCTCTGCATTCAGCTATCACTCCTCTTCTTCCCCGGGGCACTGCTTGGCCCTGGCTGACACTGTAATCGGTGTTTTGTGAGTCGGAGGTGCAGGACACATTCAATTCTCGTGTCTGGACACAGATACTATGTTAAGATAAACTGAAGGTTGCTAAACTGGAAGGCTAGTGCTGATTAGCTGGAGAAGAGGGACCCACTTTGAATGTTGTGTTGACTCATGGAAACGGACAAATTTGATTCATTTATCAAGAAGATTTAAATTTCTAAATGCAGTTCCTGCACATAGTTGAATGAAGATAACTGAACCCAGCATTGGAGGCGGTGTCCTGTTCATTCCTATTAACGATTCTCAGTGGCGCTCCAAGCCAAATTGCTTGACTGTCAAGTTATACAATTACCCAGATCTTATGCAGATATCCACCATCTAGTTGGGCTAATTTAAATGAACAGAGTGAGAAAAAATAACTCTGGATTTGTTAATTTAGTCTTTACAATTTTTAGGACGGATTTAAATAAACATTATATTAGTTAAAAAATGGATATGCAGATCAACAGCGATCTGTTCCCCAATGTAAGTCATTATGTGACAGACTCTGAGGATGTAATACCAAGGATTGGCTACTGCAAAACATTTGACTTCATATCCCCCCACTCTTCCTGTTTTGTCTTACAATATAGTTAATAATCCATTAATACACACTTGCATCAAGTTATAGAAGTGAATGCAACAGAAGCAAGCACCTTTACCCAGTGGAATTATAATCAACTAACAACTACAACAAATAAAATATACAGCATGCCATGAAAACCCTGACGGGAAGAACAATATTTGAAAGTCTAAAATAGAAATGCACTCATTGTTACATAAACAAGTCAAATAATCTCTAGTGTGTGAATGTTACACAACAGCTGAAAGCACAAAACACACAATCATACTCAAATATACAGTGAGATTATGGGGGTTTAACTGTAGCTGCAAACTCAATGTCATGTGAGAAACAAGCATCAGCGAACAGTCCGACCATGACACATTTTGACTGCTGATCAGAAGTTTCTCTACTCTACATGAACAGTAAGAGCCAAGTTGGCAGACCACCAAAATCCTGGACAATGCTTTCATGTTTCAAAGTGGGGCTGCCTGGAAATATTATTTTAGAATTTCAAAAGCCACCAGTCGAAATCAGTCATTTTTTCTCTCTTTTCTTATTATTTGTACATTGCTAAAGACATTTCTATGAATCAGGCAAAAGTAATGCTCATGCCGGGTTTATAAAAATGAGTAAGATAATGGCAGATTCTGGATGATATTGATTGTGCCATTTTTCGGTTATTTTCTGCCAACGTTAATGTTGTGAAGCATATGAGGTAAACCTTTGAGCAGCAGAGCTTTATTCTGAGCTGTCAATCAATTGCCTGCCGAATAGAAGAGGAGGGGGAGAGCAAGGTACTCTGATTCTCAGCCAAACGCACCTACTGCAGCTTCAACACAAAGAAATAAAAGGTCTAATTTTGGATCAAGCTTTTATTTCACGTTGGGAATTATTGGATTTTTAGGCCACAGAGAGGAGAGTACAGTCTGATCTGAGTTACCTGGCTAATGCTTCTCGAAGTACATTATTTGCTAGGGATGTAACCATATACCGAATATCGCGGTATCGTGGTAAATAAACGTCCCAATACCGTCGTGAGACTGACAAAATCTACCGCGATTTAAAAAAAAATTTTTTTTTAAAAATATATATTTTTTCTTTTAAACACTTTTTTTTTTTTTAAACCTTTAATTAACCAGGTGGTCCCATTGAGATCATCGATCTCTTTTTCAAGACAGACCTGTCCAACATGGAAGCAAGTAGGTTACAACATGAACATAAAACAATAGCACAAAAGGACATCGTATTTACAGGGCTACATTTACACACCTAGAGACATTGACAAGTACCAACAATATATTTATATCTCGCCCTGTCAATAAGCCTCACCTTCTTGGTGGAGAGACAATGCACAGTTTGCACAGTTTGACCCACTGCTGTCACCCATGGCCAAAGCATATCTCTCCGTCCCACTGAGGTGGCGTTAGACTTTTTCGCTGTGTGTATGCACCTCGCGGGAGCGGGCACAGCGCAAAGCAAAACCTCCCAGACATGTATTGATCTGTACGGCAAAGTACGGTTTGGAAACTATATAATTTCCTTTTGGAGGGCATGCATAACAAGGCATAACACCAGAGCCTGGCTCTGG
>NW_011357368.1:2654874-2656963 GCF_000735185.1 Notothenia coriiceps
GAGAGACTTTTCATTATGGCTCATTTCAATGTGTTCATACAAATTGCTATTCATTGAGGCCAACATGAAGGACATCATTACTGTCACACACACACACACACACACACACACACACACACACACACACACACACACACACACACACACACACACACACACAGTCAGTCCATATTAACCCAGCTGGCAGCTTTTATGGTACAAAGTATTGGATCAGATTAGGATGTTGACCCTGCAGTCCTGAAAAAAACTAATCTTTAGCAGATCAAAACATTTTGTAATTACTAAAACAAGTTCAGTATGTTCCTGGGATTTAGGACGGTTATAACACCGTGGATTCTTGGAATGACAGTTAGATGTCAAAGGGGATTTATTTAAAGTGTTTCAAAGGTCAGGTGTCACAAATATGCCAATACAGCGCTACCATTTCTGTGTGGACCAATTCTGTCTTCAGTTCAATCCTAATGGATGGAAAATTGTATGGGAGAAAAGTCTGACATTTTCTAAGACTCTTCTACTTTAGGTGTTACAACAAATCTCTAAATGTATTTAAAAATGTTGACTTCATTCAGACTTTTCTACAAAAGATTCCCCTCCCAAGGCTACATAATTAACTTATTCAATTACTTAGAATACCCATAAACCGCAATGTTAAGCTTTGTAAAGGTATGTTATGTGGCTGATGTGTTGTACTGTATTATAACTGTACCCAATAAACCCCCCTTCCTCATTGTGTTCCTCCCCATCACTCATCTCTCTCTGTTTCCTCCTCTCTCTGCAGGATCCGTCCTCAGCTGGCCCGGGAGAAGATCGAGGGATGTCACATCTGTACGTACGTGATGCCCGGGGAGCCGCAGGTGATCCTGGGGAAGGACAGGTCCTTCACCTACGACTACATGTTCGACATGGACTCCCAGCAGGATACCGTGTACTCCGATTGCACGGAGCAGCTGATCGAGGGCTGCTTGGAGGGCTACAACGCCACCGTGTTCGCTTACGGACAGGTGACCCTTTGTCTCTGTGACACACCTGCTGGATGCAGAGGAATGGGATGAATGATTGTGTGTGTTGGAGGAGAGGAAGAGAAGGATATGTTAGAGGTGGAGAGTGTTAACATGTGGATTGAAAACGGACCAGAGGAGACTTCTGTGGTATAATATGACCCTCTGTGACCTTGTATTTGTCGAACCATTAGTTCGGCATTGCTCTGCGTTACATTAAATTAAATCAATGCATCCCTCACATACGACTGGAGAACTTCATAAATCCTAAAGTGCAGTGCCTCTGTGTGTAGCATAGGGCTGTACCCGAATATCCGAATATTTGTTCGTTGGAGTACTATTCGGGTTTCAATTTCGTTATTCGTATTTTTTTTCAATATCAACGTAAGAGCTTGTGCCTCTTCGGGGGGTGCTAACACTTAACCATAAACGTTATCGTTTACTTTCTCCGTCTTTATATGTAGATATGAATTTTCCTCCGTTAATCTCCATCAGGTTGTTTCCATAGCAACAACAACTTCCTGTCAACAATCGTTGAATGTAAATTGAAAGGATTACATGCTCTGTAAGAATGTCCTCGTTAAACCCCCCGCCCTATTCATAGTAACGGGTTCGGGAAAACTGGACAACTGATTTCCCCCTGGACCTAACTTGTGACTGGAAGGTAACCATCTGTGGTAAATTGTTGACTGTGTGCAGGGGGGTGTTGGAGTATTTTCATACTTTTCAATTTGTTATATTACGATGTGATCCCGACAGTGCTTATGTAAAAAGCCGAGCCATATAAGCCATCATTAGTCGCCGCTTATAATGCCGGCGCTGCCCCACCCCCCCCCCCCGCATCATTAGCGGTCGCTGTCGAAGTTGTGCACATATAAGCCAAATAAGTGCCGTAAGTAAAACAATAAGATGCATAACCAACAAAATTATCAATTAATTGGTTAAACACAAGAAACTTTAACTTTTTCCCCTAATAGGGAGGCTTTTAAACCTCCCACAAACAATGAAGCAACGTCAACATATAACTAGCAATTCACATAAACCCGAACCGAAGAAGATAAAATACATACCTGTACAAAATAAAAGCTGCT
>NW_011357368.1:2657008-2672127 GCF_000735185.1 Notothenia coriiceps
CAGGGAAAAACTCGGACTGAGGTAAATATGATTTTTGGACAGACTTTACTCGACTCTAGTCTAAGACCGGTGAAACACTACAGTATTGCAAAAAACCGACACATTGTAATCGGTAGTGGTTGAGTTCCATGGGGGGGGGAATAGTGGACTAGAGGAGGTCTCGGGTAACACAATAAAATGTGGTGTTATTAGAGGCCTCCCCGCCCCCTCCCCGGAGGAATAAAAAGTAGATTTCATGTGCTCTTGTCGGGAGAAGACTCTGTCCCTGGAATGACCCTACGACGTTACTAGACCAAGGGTGTGTGAGAGTCTCGTACATAACGATTATATAACTCTGGAAATATATAACTTACTTTGTCATATTATCCCCTGGGAATGTAGTGGACAGTCCTGAAGACTACGAAAATGACGAGACCGTGACTACACACTGTCGACAAAAAGGTGTGGTTCGTCGAGTCGAGAGTGGAGTTTCGTCATGAGAACAGTATCCTACGAGCTCACTCGTCCAAACTATTGCCTTTCCTGAAACTTTCAGAATCTCTTTACACAGAGGGGACACATGTTGATGTATAAAAGACATGACAAAGTGGATTTTGCATAATAGGTGACCTTTAAAGAGACTGTGAATTGAAAATATAACATTTGAAGAATGAAAGGAAATTGAAATGAGTCCCAAAATAATTTCCTGTAGGAGTCTGTCAGCTTTTCCCATCATTTTTCCATTAGTGCAACATGACAGAGGTTGAGAGTGAATACAAGACATTATTTTGGCGCTTTAGCTGCAGTCTCCATAGTTACTAATGGCTGTGGTTGTTGAATTTACCATTGGCTATAACCTCAGGTGACTACGGCATCGGGAACCAAGTGCTTTGCGTGTCGCTCAGCTGCAGAGAGAGACAAATGGATCGAGAACCTGCAGAGAGCTGTCAAGCCCAACAAGGTGAGGGGAGAGAAAGGGATGCGGTAGAGGAAGAAAAAACAAAAAGGATGATCCCTCTGTCTGTGTGTCTCTCTCTCTCCTCCCCGTCTCCCGTTGTTGTCTGTTTTCAATAAGAGCGCACCGCTTCATTTCTCTGTGTGAACTCCATCCCTGTGTCTGTGTGTGTCTGTGTCGAACAATATAGTCGCTTCTCCACACAGAAATATTAAAGCTGCACAGGGTAATGCGAGATGGTGGGGGATTGGTGGCAATTGCTGTTATTTGGAAAAAACTATGATATCCACCAATCAGGTAATGCCAGGTCAGTAAATTGCACACAGCAGGATCATTTTTACCTACCCAGCATGTGTGTGATGCTTAATACTGAAGAATACTGAAGGAACAAGAGCTGAGAGAATTAATTCCGATGAGTCCAGGTCATTGCTTTCTGTGGGCCTAATTTATTCACGCCAATTTAGTCCAGTTTGGATCGCTCTTAAAAAAAAAAGGGTTGAGGATGAGAATATTAAAATGTTCTTGCATATGGCCTAATGTCAGTTTGCTCATAGGTGACATCAGATCGTGGTTAATAAGTGAAGATGGGATGCAGCTCTTGTCCACTCGATGATTTAAGGGGTATTTGGGAGTATTTCACATTAAAAAAACTCCCTTTGTGCTACTGTGAGTTTATATCCATCCTCACAGCTTAAAGAAATGAAATCTCCAAACTTTATATCGACTCAAAATCTCATTTTCAACCAGCTTACTTTGTAAAATTGTCCTGTAACTTCCCTCTCTGTTATTAAAAAAACGTGAACACACATGCAAGAAATGCCGCTTTGATGGCAACCAGGCAGTTAGAGTTATTAAGCCAGACTGAGATGAAACATCGCCCGAGCCGAATGCCTCGGCCAGATGCTCGGGCCGCGGGGGTCCTGGCTGAGTCATGGAGCTCCAAGGACTCCACATGGGGGCTCACTCCAAAAATCATCGCCCTCCTACCCCTAAACAACATGCACTGTGCATCTCAGACCAGATGCATCTTCAGAGATAAGACTCACTACGGAGACAAAGATTATCATTATGCTTCTTAACTTCCTGGAGCCTTTCAAATCCCTGTTTGAGCTTTGAGTGTTTGTACTTTCAAAAAGGAGAGCTACCACTTCACCCTGTTTTCCTGTTTTACTCGTTTTTTTTTTGCTAGTAAAATCAAGATCTGACTGAAACGAGTGAAGATGTAACATAATATCAAAGCAGAGGACTCGAGCCCATGCTGTTGTTGCTGCACTGTATGTGCACTAGCAAACTGAGCCACCAGATGTCCAGCACGTTCAAACTCAGACGTTTAGAATACATTACGCCTTGTGTTTGGCGCTGATTATCAAAGCGCATACAAATGGAGAACTTAAGAACTGTGGATATAGAACCGTGGTGCTCGCATATTGAGTTGTCTAAATTAGGACTTCAATAGTCTGCAGGCAAACAGGGGGCTAACAACAATGGCATTTAAGCCTAGTTGAAATGACATCATTCTGCAATCAACACGGCACTCTCTCCTCCCATGGGGGAAGTCAAATATAGCTTGAGCTTTGTGATCATGATTAGGAAGTGTAGCTGTCTACAGAAACATTACCGTCATTGTTTGTCCCTCGTCTTTGCAGCACCTGTGCATCGTCTCATTTGTGTCTTTCTACTTTTTAATGGACCCATTTTTCTAGCCTTTGCATCCACTCACCTACTCCCCTCCTTGTGTCCCTGTCATTCTGCCGTCTGTCTCTGTACTCAAGTCCTGAGTTGAAAGCAATTTATCAAGTACATCCTCCACAGTAGCTCCACCACCATGTCACCAGCTACTTCTCTCCTGTCATTTGCTCCTGCAGGCTGACCTGCTGTCGCTCTTTATTCACATTCACCGTCTTCAGTTTTCATATCTCTGATCTTTTTTCTTTGCCGTTTGTCGTGTTTTCCCCTGCATTGCATCATCTTGTCTTGTAAAGCTTTTTTAATGACAGTAAATGCTCTCGACCTGATTTGACCCAGCTTTATCTCCTCGCAGGACAACAGCAGGAGGGTGGACAATGTGCTCAAACTGTGGATCATCGAGGCCCGCGAGCTTCCAGCCAAGAAACGCTACTATTGCGAACTTTGTCTGGACGACATGCTGTACGCACGCACCACCAGCAAACCCCGCACCGACACCGTTTTCTGGGGAGAGCACTTTGAGTTCAACAACCTGCCAGCTGTCCGCAACCTACGCCTTCATCTATACAAGGAGACAGACAAGAAGAGACGCAAGGTGACACACACATCTCACCATGGAGGTCTCATATGAAAGAAGGACTTATTTGATATTTGGGTTAATTTAGCATTTTGTTGCTGAAAGATGTGGTACGGTTTTAAGGGAGTCAAATGTTTCAATTACTAAAAAATAACTTAAACATAATGCTTAAGTGGATGGAATTGAAAATGTTCACAATCAAATCAATTCTATGATAATGAGAAAAGAATTTGACACAGTGACAAAAGGCACTTGTGATGATAAACCTGCAGGAATGGATCACCCTTATCTGAAGATCCCCTTAGCAACACATTTTCATCTCATTATTTAGCTCTCATACCTGTAGCTTTGGACGTTTTGCTACTCTCATTGGGCTGTTCAGCGAAAACAAGAAACAACAACTTTACCATAACTTCTCAGCACCAAGCGACAGACAGCCACAGTTGGCCGCTAGCTGGTGCAGCATTTAGAGGCAATATACCACATATTTTCTTCAGGAGTTAGATGAGACCAAAAACAACACAAAGAAGCAATTTGGCTCATTAGAGCATCACTTCAACAAGAACAAGAGATGAAGAAAGGACATACTGTGAGGAGTGAACATTATGTTAAAGAGCTACATTGTCATTCAGTCGTCTTATAATGAAATAGCCAGTAACAAAATGGGGTCTTGTCTGCAGTGGCTCTGCTTTTGTCTTTGTCATTTGCTTTAATAGCCTTATAACACAATGATGCAACGTCCATAGTTTGTGTTGGAGGGAAACAGGAGTGTCTTCAAACTGCACTGACACTGAAAAAGCAGAGGGCCGGACCTGAAGAATGAAAATCCAGAACAATCTTAATTGATGACAAATTGATTAGGTCAATGCCATAGACTTATTATTACAATACCATTGCCATTTACTATTTGGCAGTAAAAATAGTATTTTTCGCCCCCTCATGTCACTTTTATAAATAAATTATAGTGAGTCACAAATATGGTAATTCCTTTTTCTCAATTTAGTACAAGAGTACCAACACCATAGCTAAATAAACTTATTTCTAGCTTCAAATGACACTCCAGGGATCTGGTGTTTCTTCTCGTTATTTATTCAGTGCAGAAGCTTGAAATGGACTTTTTTGACATTTTAAGATTTTCTTTTTTATAAATGTATGAGATTATTATTATAAAATCAGACAGCGCAGATTTATTGAATAGCTTATTATTAACTTATTAGCTTTCTTTATTAGCTGCTGCAACCATTTTTTTCCCCAAACTGGGATTAATAAAGTACATCTTATGAAAAAGTACTCTAAACATGCTTATTTCTATGTCTACTCTTTTCTTGTTTTAAGGAAAAGAGCACATACTTAGGACTGGTCAGCATCCCCATCTCGAGCATCACTGGACGTCAGTTTGTGGAGCAGTGGTACCCGCTCATCCAGCCCAGCGTCCTCACAAAGGGAGCCGGTGGGGGGGGCGGGAAGATCATCAACGCATCCCTACGCCTCAAATCACGCTTCCAGACCATGAACATCCTGCCCATGGAGCTGTATAAGGAGTTTGCAGAGTACGTCACCAATAACTACCGCACCCTGTGTGCTGTGCTGGAGCCCGTGCTGAGTGTGAAGAGCAAAGAGGAAGTGGCCTCTGCGTTGGTGCATATACTGCAGAGCACAGGGAAGGCTAAGGTAGGGGCTACTCTATCAGTATGTGAAGCTGAAAACAGATTGTTCAGTCTTTACTTCTGCTGTAAACATTGTGTGTAAGAACAATAGTTGAGTTTTTTCTTTTCCTCAGGACTTCCTGTCAGACATGGCGATGTGCGAGGTAGACAGATTCATCGACCGAGAACACCTTATCTTCAGAGAGAACACTCTGGCCACCAAAGCCATAGAAGAGTACCTCAAACTGATCGGACATAAGTACCTCAAGGACGCTATAGGTGAGCCATGCCAGTGAAGCACTTGCAGTTGAGTTAGTCATGGTATAAACGGGGACATATTCCATTTTGAAATGCTTTAAAATTCAGGAGATAAGTTTTGGAAAGCCAAAACTTTTAATTGAAGGACAATTCGTCCCTTAGAAACTGTTTCTCTCAGTCTTCCTCCATTCCTTTGCTTGATGGGGGATTTTAGATTTTCCCATCTTACCCACAGAATAATATTTTGTCATATCTTTGCACTGAGTTTGACGATATACTGAATTATTTGATCAGCCAAGTGCAGCTCAAGTGCCTGAAGTCTGTGGGATAGGGAAGCAGCTATTATTATGGATAAATAAAGCTTTCTTAAAGAGAGAGAAGGACATTGAATATAATGTTCTCATTAGGTTTGTGTCGTTAATGAATGTTTTCACGAACATGTACAAAAACTTGATAATAAGTTAACATTGTTATATAGTCAACCACCATTACTCTGGATACTTGTAAACAGGAAATGAAAAAGATAATATCAGTTTGTACTATACAAATAATATTAATTATGATGAAAATGGGTTGAAAATATGCAGTATCGCTCATGTAGTCAATATTCTAAATGTCGTTTTTTTGTTTTTTGCCCCAATCTAGTCCACTTTGAATTTTGAATTACTTTGATTTCAAGTATATAGTTCCACGTCCAACATTAAGCATTTTTCTTTATTTCTGTTAATTGCTTCCTACTTTTAATTTAAATGTAATGTATTTTATTTTTCTATCTAAATGTGTACAATGTTATGTTATGCCTGTGCTTTCTGTATTGTAACAACACTGAAATCTTCAAGGCTTTTTTTTTACAATTTCACCAGTTACTAATGAATATAATTTGTAGGGGAGTTCATAAGGGCCTTGTATGAGTCAGAGGAAAATTGCGAAGTGGACCCCATGAGAACCCCACCCTCCGTGCTCCCAGACCACCAAGCCAATCTCCGAATGTGCTGTGAACTAGCACTCTGCAAGATCGTTAACTCCCATTGGTGAGTAGCTATGCATGCTTGTTTTCAGTTTGTCTTTTACTCTCTGCCTTCTTAAAGATGCATGAGATTTCAGACTCTTTCACGGGGGACTTGAAAAAACTCTGAATTTCTACTGAGTCTCTCATTTGGTATTTCCCCTTCCCAGTGTTTTCCCTCGAGAGCTAAAGGAAGTGTTTGCCTCGTGGAGAGTGCGTTGTGCAGAGAGAGGTCGGGAAGACATCGCTGACCGTCTCATCAGTGGTTCTCTCTTCTTGCGCTTCCTGTGTCCTGCCATCATGTCCCCATCGCTCTTCAACCTCACCCAGGAGTATCCCGACGAACAGACGTCTCGCACACTCACCCTTATCGCCAAAGTAGTGCAAAACCTGGCTAACTTCTCCAAGTCAGTTTCATTTCACTTTATCTACAGCTTTTAGTTTAGTACTTTGTAACACTCAGTTTTTCTCCTTAATTATGAACCTATGAAAAAATGCATGTTTCTTCACAATCTGAAAAACATAGCTTGAGTTAAAAATGTGTTTAAAATGTTACCTTATTTTCAGTCATATTGTGCTATACAGGTATGTCTCAACAAAATGGCAGTGGATATAAAGGACATGTAAGAAACAGTGTTTCAGTTTAAGAGCTATCTGAAATTGTGGCTCCAGTTGACATTACATTTCACCGTCATGTGTTGCTCTGTCACTTTCCTATCTCTACTCGTTCTAACCCTCCATCGGCTTATCTCCTTACTGCCCTTTCCCTCCTTTCCCACTTGCAGGTTTGGCAATAAAGAAGAGTACATGGGTTTCATGAATGAGTTTTTAGAGATGGAGTGGGGCTCCATGCAGCAGTTTCTGTATGAGATCTCCAACCTGGACAGTGTGAGCAATGCGGGCGGCTTTGAGGGTTACATCGACCTGGGCAGGGAGCTGTCCATCCTGCACAGCCTCCTCTGGGAGGTCATCGCTCAGCTCAGCAAGGTAAGCCCAATCATGGCAATATCTGTGCCATTATACAACTATACAGCAATTTCCAACTGTAATTGTTTCCAAAATAAAATTCTAGACCATAGTAATATTAATGGATATTTAAGTAACATTATTTATTTAACATTTAAACGTTTTTGTCCCTTTTTTGCTTTTAGATTTCTCCTCTTTTTACACAAGATTTCACTAAGGTCTTTATCAAAATTTGAGTTTTTCTATCAATTATTCATTGTTATTATTTAGTCATAATGCTGTATTTTAAGCTATTTGATATATCTGGATAAGGCACCTACATTTAAATGGATATAAACCATAGCTACACGTGATAGTTTATTGTTAAAATTCAAAACCACCAGTAATTACATTTTTTATTAAATACATTTCCATAGATGAGACAGAAGTCTTATTCATACTATAGCTTGAATTACATTATGTTGTACAGGTTTTGTGTCCATCCCTTTACATCCCTTCAGGTTTTATTACAGTGAGGCCAAATTTAAACAAACTCAGACTGAATATTTCCGGATTTTTCACCTTATGCCTAAAGTCTTGCTTAATTTTAGCTGTAGAGTAAGTCTTTAATCAGGCTTGAGCCCTCATTAACTTAGGTGGAGATGGACATATGGCATTTTTATTAAAGAAAACTTGCATTAAATAACTTAAAAATATTAAATGTTTTAACTCCGCAGCAAAACTCAGCCAAAATGGTTTTTCTTGAACCACAGGATGCAATCATCAAACTGGGTCCTTTGCCCCGCCTCCTGAATGACATCAGTATGGCCTTGCGTAACCCTCACCTCCAGAGGCAGCCTAGCCATCAGACAGACAGGGTGGTGGAGCGGCAGGCCGACAGGCTGCTGTCCCGGCCCAGCTTCAACAGGGGCATCTCGTCCGAGTTCCAAAATCTCATGATGAGGGATCTGAATAGGTAGGCTGTAGCGGACTCTAGGTACATACCTCACCATTGTCTGTGTTATCACTAGCAATCAACATAAATCAATTACTTTCACATTAACCCAGTGACTGTTGGACCGTGTCAGTGTGTTACTATGGAAACAGAATGTTGAGTATAACGTGTGCCAACGTTTTTTCTTGTTACATTTTTCGGCTGGTAAATACACAACGTACTAATTGAAAGAAGAGAAAGAAAGTAAGATAGAAGTTGTTTGTATGTGTTTTTTATTTTCACATCTACATGGGTATGTTAAACACTAAACGGTTGACTTTATCTTAAGAATGATTTCCAATTGAAATGTATAAAACACACAACCAGAGTACTATGGCAGTATATCCTAAAAGATTAGTCTAGATCAACTAGCTGTTTAATCAACGAGTTGTTCATTCTCTAGTAACCCCTAGTCTCTAACTCCAGCTATTGTTGGCCTTACTAACTGCTGTTCTCCAGCTCTATAGATATCACTCGCTTGCCTTCCCCCACCTCCACCGGAGGGGTCATGCCATCCCGCTCCCAGATGAATTTCCAGGACCGTGACCACCTCCATCGAGTGCCCTCCAAAGACATGTTTTACGTATCCCGTCCTCCCCTGGCCCGATCCAGCCCGGCCTACTGCACGAGCAGCTCGGACATCACAGAACCAGACCCTAAGGTGAGTTTTTAACACGTAGACATGGGGACTCATCATCCCGTTCGCTAGGTCTATTTTTTAATCAAAGTGAGGTTAGTATAACGTGCATGTTAGTCATACTTGTTAGAATCTGCCATCGTGTGATCGAGGCTGTAGTTTATCATGACATCTGCTTTTTTTCCACTGATTCACCACGCAACTCATCATAACGGTATTTCCTGGGAAATACTTTGAGGCAATCCGATATCCAGGCCTCTCGGTAAAAACACCCCGCACCACCCTCACCCATATCATCCGTGGCCACGTAACGTACATAATATTAGGAGGCACAAAGGCCTCTCATATCCCTTATAAATTAGATTTTTAGTGTCAATAAAAGCGTATATCTATGATGGACCTCCAGGATCCCCGATTGAACAGCGTGTCTAACCTGCAGTCGGTGGAAATGCTCAACTCCTCCCAGGCCTCCATCGCCGGCATGGGCAGCTTCGGGGGGCTGAGCAGCGGAGGCGGTGGCGGCCTGGGGTCCGGCCTGAGCAGCCAGCTGCGGGCCGGTGGGAGGTTGTCAGCTGGCTCTGGCGGCTCCAGCATGTCCGGCGGCCTCCGGCTGAGCCAGCTGAGCCAGATGGGCAACACCACCGACTCGCTATCCCAGCAGCAGCAACAGCAGGCCGCCGCCATGCGCTACCCGCTTTCCTTCCAGAATCCCCTCTTTCATCTGGCGACTGCTGACGGGCCCCAGCAGCCACAGCTCCACCACCAGCACAGCCGGGCTCCACCTCCAGCGCCGCTGCTCCTGACCCCAGAGCCCGACCCCTCTCACCCGAACTACATGCCACAGTTCGCCCACGGGGGGTTCTCTCGCAGCGAGGACCTGTCCACCCTCAGGACCAGGGACGGTCACCTGGGCCAACCCAGCATCATCCACTCTCACAGCTACAGCGACGACTACAGCAGGGCCGACTACGGACGCAGGCAGATGTCCATGCATGCGCAGGTACATGTGTGTTGTATTGTGGTGACGTCTTAAAGCCACTGAGTGGAGATGTATATTTCTCTTTCAAGTGAAAGGGGGAAGACGTCAACTAAGGGTTGTTGTCATTATTAATAGATCTATTCTGATTTTAAAAAGTGCATTTTTTGTAGATCACAAATTTCCAGAGCCCAAGGTAACTTCCTCAGGTTGTTTGTTTTGTTGACTATATTACAAATTAGAAGTAGTTTGGATAACTAAACTTCCTGGATCACATTTCAAGATTCAAGAAGATTCTCTATCGGTAGAAATGTGTGTGAGTGGCTCACAAACAACATAAAAGCAAACACATCCATGAAAACCTCTCATAATACTACATTAAAATACAGTTAAAAGAAAATGACTTACTGGTGCCTGAAGCACCAGTAACTAACTAAAAGAGAACTGAAAAAAAATGGAAATGCTAACTTAATATCTACTATTTTTCTTCCTAAGGATAACCTCCAACCACAACAACAAATGATGGGTATGGCCAACCAGACAGGAACCTCCCACTCCTCCCTGGCCGCCACGCCCCCCACCACAGTCCTACCCATGCGCCAGAGTTCTGTGGCCCCGCCTCCCACCCAGCGCGTCAGGTCCCAGACATCCCACCAGCTGTCTGTCAGTGCGGCAGCTGCACCTGCTGCTCTGGCAAAGACTCGGCCGCCGAGCGGGAACCTCCTCCAGTCGCCGGAGACGGGCTACGCCGGCAGGCAGCACGGGCCCCGGCAGCTGTCCGTCAAAGACAACACCGCCCCGGGCCTGCCCCACCAGCAGAGCTCTGTCAGGGAGAACCAGAGTCCGCAGGGAACCACCACTCAGAGCGCTCAACAGTCACCACAGCAACAGTCTCAGCACCTGCTCAAACCCACCATGAGCAAACAGGTAACACCTGCAAGCTTTCACTTCATTTTTTTTCTCTTCGTTCTTCTCTGAAGTATTCATGTTTATCCACCAGCACCTGTGCTCATGATTATTTCTCAACAATGCTTGTAACCCATTTTCTCCTGGGTTTATAAAAGTATTCCTAATTCTGATTCTGGAGATGTCTGTTACTGTACAGTATAAGTGAGAACAGCCCTAAAAATGTCAGGAGGTTCAGCACAAAATGAATAAACTCATGCAGCTCAGAACATCTCTTGTTGTGACCTGACGTCCTCTACAGAAGAACTCATGTTCTCATATTCAGTGTGTTGGCCTTTCTTCCCAGGGCTCCCAGACTCCATCCACTCTCAATCCCCCCACCCCAGCCAATGAGCGAACAGTGGCCTGGGTCTCCAACATGCCTCATCTGTCGGCTGACATTGAAAGTTCGCGGATTGACCGTGAAGAATTCAAGCTGAAGGAGTACTCAAAGAGCATGGATGAGTCACGCATGGACAGGGTAGGTATTCTTCTAAAGTTTCAGAACTGCCCTTTGAATAAATGAAACTTTTTTCCATGCTTTGAGGAACATTGAGTCATGTCTATCAGTTCTGAGCAGATGGCACTCAGATTTGGTCTTAACACAGACATCAAGAGGTCACAGTGTGGGAATCAGCCAAATGTTTTTCAGTGTATATCAGACTCTTTTAGGTGGTTTCCTACTTTACAGTGTGTCTTGTTGAATATAAATGTGGATAAAGAAACTTTAAATCCACAAGCCATTGAGGTCTCAAGGTTGGTCAATACTAACCCAGTTGAATCATTTCTAATTCCTCATTCTCTCCATACCTCTGCCTCAGGTAAAGGAGTACGAGGAGGAGATCACCTCCCTGAAGGGCCGCCTGGTGATGTCCCACCAAAAGCTGGAGGAGTACGAGCGGAGGCTCCTCACGCAGGAGCAGCAGACCAATAAGATCCTCCTTCAGTACCAAAATCGACTGGATGACAGTGAGAGGAAGCTACGGGCACAGCAAGTGGAGAAAGACTCCCAAATTAAAGGAATAATTAGCAGGTAAATGGAGGCTGTTGTTGGGATGGAGGGCAAAAGACAGCTAAGACATTATGTGGTCTTTTATAGGGCGGCCATTTTGCGGGCCGCATTGACTTTATCTTTGTATATTTTCCTTTGTTGAGTACACTATGAGTCTTCTTCTGAAATATGTGGAAAAGGGAACACATTCTCTCAGATAAAGAATGCTAGCATTAATTAAAATGCATTCTCTGCTTCTGAGGGGCTACAGAAGTCTTTGGTTGATACACTACAACTTTAGCTTATTGGATTCTA
This sequence comes from Notothenia coriiceps, assembly GCF_000735185.1. Lineage (NCBI taxonomy): Eukaryota > Metazoa > Chordata > Actinopteri > Perciformes > Nototheniidae > Notothenia > Notothenia coriiceps. The sequence continues at coordinate 2,668,919 of NW_011357368.1, forward strand.
TTAACACGAGCGAAACACAAACTTGAAGCTGCAATGTTTTTTTTTCCTGAAATACTTATATTGCATATTGGAATATAACTCTATTTGCAGGGGTTGTTATCTTGCAGAGAATATTGGAGAGTAGGAGGTTGTTTCAGTTTCATTAAGTACTACAGCCCTGGGAGCAAGGCAAGGAGCCGCACTGTATATTGGAGCCAGAGCTGCAGACATGTAATGAGTGACAAATTAAATGAGAGACTATTATAAAGGGAGACACAGATCGATATCTTCTGAGATACATGTGCAGAGCATGTTCCCTTGGCGGTTGGGTCTTTACAACTGAGTTAAAGTGGTGATAGGAGTCTGATTGTCCTCTAAGCTCTTGTAGTGGTAATATGCCATATGACATGCTTTACTTGTTATTCTAGAGCATCCTATTTGGATCCCTTTGGAGACTTCCAGATGAGTCCTAATATTATTCCGTGCTTGCAGTTTTGGAGCTCTGTCTTGAGATTGTATTAATCCCCAGAAAATGTTAGTAGTTCATGGGAAAAGAGTGGAATATTGATCGAATCTCATTTGTGTTCAGGCACAAAAACACTAAAGTTGTGCGTTTGAATGGATTCCTTGAGCAAGTGTGACTGCACATTTGCAATGCTGCCCACATCTAGTTAAATCGATGTTTTTTTCATGAGAGAGTTCAGATAGGAAGGCTGTGTAAGAAAGACAATACAGTATTTTCTTGTTCTGCAACCAAAGCGTGGATATCTGTGAGAATATTGCCACTTCTAATCCACTCCAGGAAAGAAGACTTCGAATGACGACAGAGACAGTCCTGCTCGTCTTTTATGGGAAAACATCTTTAACGCTATAACCTTGTATATAAAACCTTTTAAAGCACCGTCCCATATTTCTGTGCTGCGGCACTTATCATCAGCCTTTTTAATGAACACAACTTTGAAATGGATCTCGGGATCATTTAGGATGATACAAGCTATCCTAATTTCCAATTGACTCCAACAAGATTGTACTGTAAAAGCACAAAAGGACGACATTCGATAACTTCAGAAACATGTCTGCACTTTTTAAAGCGACGCGTAGTTTTGGACCTTCGGGCACTGGACTATGGAAGACCATGGTTTAATATTAGCTCTTCCGTTTTAATCACGGTGAACCATGTCCGCTGAAGGACTGCTGACGTATCTTTCTGGGGACGCTTCTCTCCTTTTGTTTTAACACGATGTGATATAAGGAGGGGAGAAAGGCACACATAATGATAAAGATACAAGCATGGAAGCAAAACAAATATGCCACATAATAGAGAAACTTTATCAGAGCACTTAGAGCCAAACCTATGTTTATTGCTCCCCTGGAGTGTACACTTAAAGCTAATACAGTAAATCTGCTGCACTCATAGAGCATTGTGTGCAGGAATCTGATATCTCCAAGGAATGCACTTGTATCCTGTGTGACTTTTATTATCTGACCACACAAGGATGAATTAAGTAGCAGATCTGGATGCTTCCAAGTCAGTTTTACAAAAAATCCACTGAGCCAGACCATATCATTGAACGCATTAAGACTTGCATTGTCTGGATTTTTAGTTTTAACGCATGTATGAACAAGAAAAAGTGGAAGCCAAGAAACACGGTCAGGCCATGGAATGCCAACACCTTATTGAAATGACAAGGGTATCCATAGCCTTACGATATGTTTTACCTTACATTTATGATTATGATACATCTTCACATTCAAATACATTATGCCGATGCAAATGCCAGCTCAGGTTCTGCAAAAGGAGCTTAAAGTGATGCTGAATTCATGGCTCCTTTGTCGACATTTCCTTTTCTGCAGAACTAAAACACTTAGCATTGTGTTTTAAGTGTCAGAGATTTTCTTTCAGAGAAGCCTTAATGTTCTGTGTATAAACTTTACTTTAAGCTCGGAGCAAATCTGTCATTAGGCCTGATACACTTTCTGTCCTTTAACAACTTCATTTAAACCAAAGCCAAATATTCCGTTTTCAGCTATGCTAGGTTAAATCCACTGAAAATACTGAATCCACTTTACCTGTAGCAATTGTATCTATATATTTTTCCTATTAGTTGGCTACAGGCTCACCTATTATTATTTTTGTCAAAAAAATTAACTAATACAAATATAAATTATTTATTTTCCCTAAGCTGTTTGCTGTGAACAAATTAATGTTGAGCCTGCAGTAGGGAAAACCTGTCATAGTAATAATCTATTTTTAACTATAATCCAGAGCATATTAAAGTCTGTGATGCAAGAGCCATAACAATAATGATATATGAGATATATATAAATTCTATTGAGAGTGAGATTATCACTATTTTACCTTGCAATAGCTAACTTTTTAGCGGGAGAAGCGCAATAATAGATATAATATATACATGTGCTGTCTGTGCAGATGCACATGCAGGATCCTGCCGAGCTATATATCGTATGAATCTTGTGTACATAAAGAAAAACGTAACTTCCTGCCACAATATTTTACCAGGTGCCATTCACAGTATCTAAACGGACGAAATAAAGACCTGGAATACTGTAAGATGCAAAGTACCACAGAGACAACATGACAACAATGACGTGACTCTTTGACAACAGTATGTTCTGCAAAGTGTGTCCCTCAGTTCTCAACTTCTTTTGGCTTCTCTGTACGGTGTTTGTGAATTTATCTGCATCTAAAATGAAAGCCTGCATTGGATATTATTTATTAATTAAAGCACACATTTCCTTATACCTGTATTATTTGCTGTATATGCTTGGTATGCCTTTTGACTTTCAGTCTGTCATTGGTGGTGTCCAGTGACATGGTGAATCAGAATAGTTGTTTAAGAGAGTACTGTCATTTACCTTATGCATTTACATATTATTATTATTATTAAAAAGGCAACCCTATTATTTATTTTTCCCTCTTCAGAGATCTAGATAATATTCTGGTGTCAGTATATCCGCCTCTCTTTTGTAGCAAGAATATATTGATAGGCTGTATAGATTGTATACGGCAAAACTTGTGTTTAACTCTTGCAAATGAATCCATAGTGGTGACGAGTTTTGGCTTGATGTGTGTGTGATCAATATCGGTCTGATTGACATGGCTTGTAGCAACAGCCAAGGGTTTATAGTCACTTTTATACAGACCTGTGTCAAATAGTTGCAAGTAATTCTTAGCTTTATTTTAACCAAATGGTTCGGGGGGAGGGGGG
>NW_011357368.1:2672149-2703140 GCF_000735185.1 Notothenia coriiceps
GGGGGGGGGGGTGTCTGCTGCATGAACACCAATCAAATGTTGAGAGGTAAGTTTTCAGCCATTGAAACATACTTTATGTTGCACTTGTTGGCAAAGAAAGAGAAAGTATTTGCAGCTGCTGTTTGATCCAGGTCTGATGTTGCTTTTCATTGACATTACATCAACTTCACATCCTATTTGACGCCTTTGTCTCTTGCCTTTTTTCTCTGTAGCAAAAAATATTCAGACATTGTGACCTCATGTTGGTAGATACACACATTGTTTTGACTACATGTACGACTTGACCTCAAAAGCACACTACTTGAAGTACAACTGGATATAAAAAGCTCAACTCTTTTTTTGTAACATATCACCCACATGAATCATTGTCTGCCTCTTGAAGTCATGTCGAAATCTTAATGCTGTATACCCATGTTGCATTCCATTGTTTTTTGGGACAGTGCTTATATTTCTGTGTGTGCTTACAGTATGATTGATTATTTTCTTTTCCTATATCTCTTCTTTTGTAAAATAACTCAACACTGTACATTATTTATGGAATAAAACATCCAAACACTTGTTTGTTTGAAACTTCACCTGTGGATTTCCGTTCTTTATTGTCAAACATGTGCTTCTCTGTGTTCTGAATAAAATGATATACATGTGCTGAAAATGAAGTGACACATTTTGACTTGATTACTGGTGTTTTGATTCTGCAGTGGACCATGTATGGCAATTCAAGTTTGCTGTCAACTATATGATTGACTTGTTGGCGTAATGAACAACATTTTCTGGTAATTCATCCCAGATAAATTGACATAAAGGTACTCCTTCTCCTCCGTGTTTTACGATCAGATAATATTTCAGTGAGCTTATTTCAGTGAATAAATTGTAAGGATGTTTTTCTGCTCCTGCAAAATCTTGTAAAACACACGGAAAGTCATGGAGGCAACCCAATGAAATCGTGTGAAGAAGGGTTCATTTATTCACACTAACTTCTATGTGGCATGTATCACCACCATAACAATACTCACAGTTTAACCAGTTGGCTTCATGATATTCCTGTATGAAAAATATCCTTAAATGATTCTTTTTGGAGTAATTCCCTTGAAGCTGGGAAACTGGCATTGTCCGATGGCTCATGAAAGTCAGCTAGCTCATATTTGCGAGTGTTTGAAATTATGAATCAAAGGATTCCTCCACTAATGCCTTGGCCGGTCCATATTACATAAGTTATGCAATTCCCTGGGGATGATCGGGATTTGTTACTGAACCGTTCACTTCACATAACCGAGTTTAATTGTCCACAGTTGGCCTTAATTGCGCTTTGAAAACACCTTAAATCGGGCAAAAATGCTTTGATGAATCCCATGGGCGGAGGAAGAAAAAAAATAAACGGCTCCAGTGAAAATTGGCAGAGCCTGAAAAACATTGCCTTGGTTACTGCTGCTCATCACTTTCATGGGCTAGAAAAGATTGCCTATCAGATTTGGGTTCCAGATTTGAGATACAGGTAACCGACATCTTATCACTGTGCTGTTGAGGCAGATGATGGAGATGCACCTGCTCAACTTCTTGTTAAGTACCATCTTGGATTCATAATTCTCCCTCTCTTCTGTCGACCCTCCCCCCCTTCCCCCCTCTCTTTCTCTCTCTTTCTCTGCTTCCAAGACTCATGGCTGTGGAGGATGAGATAAGGGGAGGACCCATGATTGAGACAAAAACCAGGATTTTCCCTGATCAGGTCTGTGAGACTGCTTCTTCTCTCGTACGATGGCCCGTGCTATCTTCCCCCGCTATCTCCCCCCTCCACCTCTCTTTTCCCCCCCTGCTTCTGTTGTGTTATTTGGTCTGCTGTGTGTTTGTGGTCCCTCTGATTGCCTCGCCCTGTTCCTGACCTGTCCCTGTGTTTGGGGTTTGACTGCCATCTGTCTACATACCTGGGAGCTTTGAAGATCAGAGAGTGTTGTTGTTTGCATTCCTCGGCTCAAGCTGTCGAGATGTAGCTTGGGTTTGTGAGCATATCTGGGTCCGTGGTGATGTTTCTGTGAATGTTTCTACCGAGCATGTCAGGGTTGAAACTCCCTCAAGCTGTTTCGCACATAACGTAGAACCAGACTCGGCTTATTGAACAGCTGAGCTCCAAATGCTGCGTGGTTGTGGTGTTGTGGAGCTTCAGTCTTTGGTGCTTTTCATTTCATGCTCTCAACCCGCCCCATTTTTTATACTGTCAAAGTGAACTAGCCCACCTCCAAGTATGACTCATGCTGTAAATATAGTGTGTGCGTAAGAACATATAGTTTTTATATATATGCATTTTTTGTTCGAGGAATAAATGCTAAGAATAGAAGAGGTAATGCGAGCAACTACTCAGCCCCCTCATGCTCAGAGTCTTGGACATTAATCCAGATCAGTTTCTTTTTAATTAAACCCAGACACTCTCATATTCACACTTCAATAATTCCTTTTCCTTCTTGATGATTTCCCCCAGCAGTGGTAGAAGCAGTACTCAGATTTCTTACTTTAATAAAAGCAGTAAAAGTCATGCATTTGAAGTTTTTGCTCAAGGAAAAGTATTATATATTTCAAGTGCCAAAAGTTGTCATTATGCATAATGGCTCATTTGAGAATATTGCATTATATATTATTGGATTTGAATTATAAACAAACTAATTGTATTCAATTAATATGAAGTTGGATGGTTTATGAATACATCCTTATGGATCAGTACAGCCTTATCTTAGCTTATATATAATCATATTTTATCTGTTGAGTGATTAGTTATTTTCATTGTGGAATGTTTTTTTTACATAAAGATATTATACTTAACTGATGCCATGTGGAGGGTATTCTGTGTGACACAATGTGACACACTTTAAAGCAAAATATTAGCAAAAGAAATTCCCACAGAAAGTTTGTCAAAGTGTTCAATCAATTGCCAATCTTCACATGTTCTTTAATTTCATTCAGTCGTAATTGTGATATATCGATTGTGAATATATCTGTGTGTCATTTTATTCCCTGAAAATTCAAAGGAAAGCCTCAACGTGAATGTCTAGCATTCATCAAAAGCGGAGGGGAAATGATAAAACATGCCAAGAGGAAAGAGAGCTACTCATGCTCATTATTACACCCAATGAAACAATTTGATATACTGAGAAACCCCATAAGGCTTTATACTTATACTAAAATGTATATCAATATATAATTAGCATTAAAAAGTTCTCTATTGCAGAGTAGCTTCCAGGATTGTGACTGTAAGTCTGTGAGGAACCATTACTAGGAGCGATAAAGGTCACACCGTTATTTAGCTGCAACATATGGCTTTAGATCTACCAGAGACAAGTTAAGCTCCAACTCTGCCTTGACAAAAATGTTTATTGGATTAAAGAAGAGTACACTGCGGGCAGCAACCTGCTTAACATTCCAACTTTGCTGAGGTTATCTGCAAGCTGCAGGGCACTCTCAGTGTTGAAGGAGGAATATACTTCTCCTACATTTACAGAGCCCTTAATTCCAGCATTACAAACCACACAAAGGGATTTTCCTTAAGTCAAGACATCTGTACTCTGTTTAAACCATATGTAAGATACTTAAACATGGTATGCTTCTATTAAAAAGGAAAACATCGCAACAAAGACAGATTGACAAATCTTTAAGGCTTCTCAGGACATTATTGGCTTACAAATGTGATCATTTGAAGGTGAAGGATCTTAAAAACTAAAATGGCCACTGTTGTTTAAAAGAATACAACACATTATAAACAATAATGTTATTCTCATAACATCCATGCTAGCAGCTTTGCTAATTCACATTTTTTAACTAGCAGTAAACACAAGTAAAGCTAAGGCTGATGGGAATAGTAGTCAATCATTTTGCAGGTATTTATCCATAAAACAAAGTAGTGGCCTTGGTGATAAATCACGTGTTAATGGATCATTAAATTAAGTGATCCTGAGGGAGAACATTGATACCTGAACAAAGTTTCAAAGCAAGTATTAGTCCAATTGTCTCAGTACTTCTTTTAAAACACAATGTTGTCATGGTTGCGCTAGAGGAAAATATTGAATACATCTTCCTGGGACCTTGAATGTCTCGACAAACTCTCATGACAATCCATCTAAGTGAGAGAGCAGTTTTAAAAAGCATGCATCACAGGGATGTTGAATTTATTTGTATTCTATTGTACAAGTGTTTCTGTTACTCCCATATAAATCAGTATACAACGTTGATATACAGGAAGAAATGAGACACCCTTAAAGCAACATGCAGCTCTCTGTGCTTGTTGCTAAAACAGATGGTGAATGAGAATTTGGTGCCATTTTCTATTTTAGCTTCAGGGCGTTCTGTTCATAAACCACGGCACTTAAGACGAGCTGACAGTTGAGTCCAACGTGATGACACCCAGCTTTACCGGGGGGAGACTGGAGCTCTGAGAGAGGGAACGGTAAATGAACAGGGAGTGAGAGGGGAGAGACATGATGCCATTTTATCCTCGGGCCACTGCTACTAGCTTCCAAAGCAGCAGCAGCCCACACTTAATTAGAGCTCACATAATAACACAGGTGCAGGATGTCTTAATCTTTCCCACTACAGCATCCTGATAAACATACACTGCAAAAAGTTGACTTCCCTCCAGAGATTATGAGATTTCACAACTAATATAAGTAGGACATGAATGCATTAGTGACTACTGTATAAGTATACAAAAGCATGTGTCAGCGACTAATACGAAAACCACTGCCAAATATTATAAATGGGCATCTTGCTGTCAGGAGAGACAATATAAACTACTAGTGAGACCATTGCAACAGTGAAGTGTACATTCAGAAAGCTGATCAGTGCTTTTTAAAGGTAATCTGCATCATCATCACTAACACTATCAGCACTGGTGGCCACACTGGCTTTAGGAAGCTTATTGACTTAAGTCATGTCATGTCAATTTTCATAAAGAAGAATTGAAGTTATTGATTATGTATTAATTGTTTAAATACACTCATCAATGTGCCTCCGCTCATCTGGTCATGCTAATTGGTTAATTGGTTGTTATATCGTTGTTTTTTTCTGTTGGTACAGCTGTAAAAAAACACAATCTTAATATAACATATAATAACTTATGATAGCCTTATTGTCCCTACTGGTTTTCTGTCATCCTTTGACTGGTATGACTTGAGAAAGCCGCATAAGAATGTATATATAATGTGTATTTCACATAAGTTTTGTTGCTGTTCAATTATTAATTTCTAGAAGCTCCTTTTAGTTTTTGCTTGACTTTGTGTACTTTCTTTTGAGCAGCAGGTACCAGTGAGTTGTATTTAAAGAGGAAGCGGCCTTCTGAGGTTTCAGTGACATCAATCATATCAATGTTTCATTCACACTGCCTTTGTGCACTTTTTGCTACTTCTTGAATGTTGGTAATCTTTTAGTGAGAGTGGGTTGTGACGTATGTCAAGTAAAATGCAGAAATCCTATTCTCTATGAATTTAGGACATAGTGTGTTGATGCAAATATAATTATGGGTTTTTTCAAGTGTGTATATATTTATCTTCATGTAGTAGATGATTGCATGTTTGTATGAGCATGTTATTTTACGCTTCTGAACCAGGAAACGTGCAAAAGATACAGCTTTCCAAAGTCCATGGGATTTATCAGCTGCTTTCAGATGCAGATGTCGCTTGATTCACGTTTGAATGCCTTTTTCTTTCTTATCCTGAGCATGATTTTTGTAAATGATACACCGCATGGCGAGCTGCTTAAACTCTTCCAGGCTGCTGGGTTATCTGATAATGTTTTGGATGAATGGTTTCCATAATGTATGCGGAAATGTGCGTTTGTAAGCATTTTTATGTTTTTATATGTCCTTGTTGTTTGTTCACTTTTCATTTTACATTGTGTATGTATTGGTTTGAGTGGCTGTAGTTTCCTCAGCTTCCTCCTTCTGCCTCTTGCTTTCAATCCTCCCTTCCTCTCCTTTCCTCTCCTCTTATGTTGATGAGATACGGTGATTTCTCTTAGGGGAGGCGTCAGTCCATCCTAGTGCAGCCCCGTCTTGCGCCTGTCCCACCCCGAATAACCAGGTAATAAACAAACCGGCAAACTCTCACTCTTCATCCATAACCTGCTGCCTCTGTTCCTCTTCTACTGTTCTCTATGTGCGTCCCTGTCCATACGCAGCACCCTGTGAACTCACTGCAAGCCAACACACTGCAGGCCCACTCACGTTCCCATCTATCTTTCAGAAAAAGAGGCCTGTCACAGAGTGGTTACTTGAAGGATTGTGTTGAAAGAGTGACAACAAAAACATTTCAAAGATTAAAACCTGCACTAAGAAGATTGAGGGTGAAAGTTGTTCATCTCAAATAACTGTAGCACTCATAAATCATGCAATGCAATGTAAGAAGAATCCAGCACCAGGCTGACTGATCACTTTTTACTCCAGAATAATAACTTTTAAAGTTTTGGATTGAAAATTGCTGCTATTTAGAATGACATATTCGAAACAGACTTATAATGAATTCAAGACTCTGTGTTTGTTTGTTTATTAACCCGTTAGGAGACGGCTAACTACTCCAAGCTAGCTTAGTTAGCTAACTTATTTGCATAGTTACGGTTACAGTGAAAACCCACTTGTGGTGTTGTGAAGCTATTTCAGGCGCCTACAGATGAAGAACTCTCATTTGTTCTTCCTGTATACAATGTAATATGACTCAGAGTGGGGACACTTGAATTGTTTGAATCAGCATGACAATGTGTTGAGTCATCATGGCAAAAGATTAACAATTTACTTTTTCCATGCACATCGTGCTTAATGCATCTTTGAAGGATCTTCTCTATAATGATGGCATTTTTTAAATGTATGCAAATTGCCACAATCGAAACAAAATATATATATTTTCTTTGTTTTTTACTTAACAGGAAAAATATGTTGGGCTGCTTTGGTTTTGTTATCACCCTCTCAACACAATAACTTGCCTTCTTGTAGTCACTGTTTATATTCTGAGGCAGACTTTGAAAAGGAAGCTTATTTGAATTATATGACATGAATGAGGTTGCTTGTCTCTTTATGTTGACCAATGAGCATATGACATGCCTTTGTGAAAAATATTAAAGATCAAATGTTTTGTGTGTGACTGTTGCAGCCCTCTGCAAGTGAAAATGCCAACACAGACACACACACACACACACACACACACACACACACACACACACACACACACACACACACACACACACACACACACACACACACACACACACACACACACACACACAATTCAACCATAAACAACAACCATTACAAATACAGTATACTGTATGCTAACATTATTTCAGCAAATTATTCTCATGTCATATACGGAGACCTTCCTGTACATCTTTGCTTTGAAATGGAAATACAGGGGAATACAAAAAATCAATGAATATCATTGATTCGCTCCAATATTTTCTGATGATTTTCAACCCATTTTAGACTTTGCTTTGGTTAACTTTGAATTTACTAATAGTGTTAATAAACAACACTCAACTGAACAACCTTTCAATAAAAAATATACAATATTACCATTGCTGTACACACAGGAAGCTACATACTCTCTGTTTTACAATAGCCCAGTGAAACCCTGATGTCATTCTTAAACAATTTTCATTGCAAAATTGTCATTTTCTTTCAAGCAGCCACGTAAAAAAAAATCTGAATTCAAAGAGAATACACACATGTTTTTTGTTTACATAGACTTCCATCCAGATTTGTGAACAACAAATAAAATATAAAAATGGTGGTCTTTTAACTTTAGTAAATCTGTCTGGAAGTCTCCAAAATATTGTGAATTCTCTTTTATAATAGATTTTTTAACGGTTTTTTCTCCTAGACACATGAACTTACATTTCCATTAAGTTTTTCATCCCTTCCCGGCACAGCCTCAGATAAAGAACGTCAATTATGGGAAATCTCCGTATCCGACCCGATCCTTCCCTGAAGAACACTGATTATTGTGCACATGTTTTTGTGTTTTCTGTTCCTTTCAGTGAGTCTGTGTTTCTGGTATTTATGTGTTTGTGTATGTATATTGGCACCTGAGCACACTTTTGGTTGAATGGGGGCGTCGCCATTTGTGCGTCTGAGGATGAGTGAGATGCTAATAATACGTTGGTTCTTTTCATTTTGCACCAGAGTTAGAGCACTTTACCAGCTAGCTTTAGTCATCTTAAACCATACCAGTTTTGTTTTCATGCCACATAAAAGTCGATCAAACCACCACTTTCACATGTGGAAGTGAGGAAGATTTTACAGATTGCTTTATAGACATCCACGATAATTGATACGAGATTGGAGGAGATGGGTAAGAACCTGTGTGTACGATACTGTATCTGCATCATTACAATACACCTAACATTTCAGTTCTCCACTAAGTGTTTTGTGTTTCTGTCTCCAGTACCCCCAATTTTCATTAGCATAAAAAACACTCAAACCAAGCTGTAATTGAATGCACCAAGTAATCAAACACTGCAGCCCACAGAGAGTGGAGTGAGTTTGGTAAGTTTTAAAAAAAGGATGTCAGTCAACATTTTGCCATGTCTTTGTTCAGCTGCTTGTTTTCTTGAGTTTAATAGACATGTGTAATGGTCTACATATGGATATTAAACGGCACTGTTGGTTGTTTTTGAGAGTAATCAAACAAGTGTTAGTGGAGTGATGTTACTGGCATCCTGTAACCGTCTGTAACCAAAGCAGATACTGTAGCTGTTCAGAGCACCAGTTAGCGGCTGCAAATGTTTTCATTCATTTTGGTTCTGATTGAGAAGAGAAAAAGGCCTTCTAATTTACATCAGATTTTGGGGTAATTCTTTTCTTTCTTTTTAACTTTTTTTCTGCCTTTTTTAAAAAGTGAAATGGAAACACTTTTCACCCACAATGGACACACCCAACAGACACAGCTTATCCAGTGATAATTTGCCTTTGATTCATTTCCTATACTGGATGCAGACCAAACTATCTTTCCTACTTCCTGTCTCTCCCTCTAAAGCACCTCATTCCATTCATGATACAGTATTTCATACTTCCTGTATATAAGCATTACAGTGGTATATAATGTCACACACATTTTGCAATGTACTGAGTTTAATAACTGCACACATATATCCACTTATATGCCTTATCTGCACTTGAGCCTCTGTAATTATGTCTAGACACCACACAGCAAATGTGCTAGGCAAGATAAATCAAGTGCAATTATTTGAAGAGGTTCTACCAGAGGTCTGATGGTAAAGCTGTGATTTTCCGCTTTTAAAATGCATCTATATTCAAATCATCTTGCGGTAACCCTTGGATGAGTACAGTTTTATATAAAGTCCTCATAGATGTCTATGGACATAATAACCCAATTGTTTTCTCTTCCCACTGCTCCTACACAGACGTCAGTGAACACGACTGGGAGTGAAGGCTGGCAAACAGACCTCGATATAAACTAATAATGAAACTAGTCTTGCATTGCTGTTATTCTGCACCTACAGTATGTTGGTAAGAAAAGAGGGCAAAACCAAACTTTGACTTAATCACCAATCAAAAGCTCCAACCCAGGATGAACACCCATGTAGCAGCTCATTGCTTTGTCGCCAATGAGTTTGGGTTGGACTCTCGGTTGGTGATTTCGACAGGTTTGGATTTCCTGCCAGGCTTAAGGATGCAACTTTTTATCTTGCTTTATTGAACTTGGCGCTGAGCTAGTTGCAGCTTAAAGTTTTTTTGCATGACTTCAGTAGCAGGCTGATGCTAGCTATGCTGTTAAGATATTTAAAGAAGCCATAATTGTAGAGTTTGTCTGTAGTCTTCTAAAATCTTTCAGCTACCCAATCTCGCACATTAAGTTGTTATTGAACATGATATGTTCTCAATGACACTTTACTTTTCCTCACACCCGATAAACACTACTTGCTTCGCATAAAAGGTGGATCAGGACCCTTTGACCTCAAGAATTGTAATTCCTCTTCATCCCCTCTTTCCCTGTGTCCTTTTTCCTGTGCTGCCATTTCTATATGTGTACGTCATGCATCAACTTCGTAACTCATTTGACTCTCTTCTCTCTGTCTCTCTCTTTCTTTCTCTCTGTGTGATTCTTCCAATCCCTTTTCACTTGTCTTTCGTTTTCTAATTCCTCCCTACTTTGCTTCTGACATTGCTTTTCCATGTACTCATCAAACCGGTTCTTTGTATTTCTCAATGTTTGATGTTTTCCCACTTCCACACAATACGATCACATTCTTTTCTGGTGATTTTCCTCCTTGTCCTTTTATCCATCTTTATCTTAATATTCTCACGTCCTCCTACACTCTGTAATTGTTCCCTCTACATGTCACGTTATCTGCCTTGATTGGACATCTCCTTTACAACTCCTCACATCCCTCCAATCGCTCTTCTACGACCATCTCTCCCCGCTCCCACTCCTCTTTCCCCTCCCCTCTCTCTCTATTTCGCCAGGAAAACCAGCTTTCCTCCCTGGGTTACGCAGACCCCGGTGTGAGGACTGAAGGTGGAGGGGGAGGTGGAGGAGGAGGAGCGCTAACCGACGATCAAGGCCTCCGAGTTTCTTCCTCGGGCATTTCCTCTGACAGCTCGCCCCACAATGGAGTCCTCCCCCAAACTGTAGACCCTCCCCCTCTACCCACTCCTCATCAACATCCTAGTCAGAATGGAGAGCTCCCTGGCAACCAAACATCCTCCCCCATGACAACCTCACAGGCAACTGGAACCACGGCAACAGCAGCTACAGTCATAGCAGAAGAAGTGGGAGTAGGTCAAACACAACACTGAGCCAAATCAGAGAGAGGTGACACACAGCTGTCCTCGCTTTACCCCCCTATTTAGATAATGCTCTGAAAATGATCTGTAGATTTTCTTATTCCCGTGGCAAGAGAGAGAAGAAAAAGTGTGCAGGAGACGAGTTGTAACCATTCAGCTACTGTACAGTGCATATCACATGAACACACAACACAAAGGGCTCTTCACTGGACACTTGTTCTCTTGATGCTCACATGGAGCTGCAGTAAGTATCAGTCTTGCAGGACAAGATTATGATACCTTATCACGTAACTCTTAGAATTAGTCAAACGAAGCATTTGACGTACAAGTCGACATGTGAACACCTGCTCTGTGCACTCATTGCCCGGCTGTGGCTTCATGAGAAATCAATACATGTAAACAACAAGCACTATAGAATGTCTTGCACCCCAATGACTTCATAGTAGCCATTAGCAAGCGCTATAAGCTAGCTTATAGTAACCCCTTGACTCCCGTGGATGTAGGTGCGTTAATTTTACCTATCCTGAACACGCCAGGCTGCAAATTGTGTAGGTAGAGATGTGGTGATGTAGTCTGGCTTTCTTAGTGCCTTTGAATGTTTTTCAACAGGGTTTTCCAATAGCGATCTGATACAGAGGTAACAGATGGAGATCCAGGTTAGCTTTGCTAGTAACAGGAAATGATCTGTGGGCTGAAAACTGAGAGTCAAAGTCACAAGATCAAGCGTCGTAGAGGTTTGTGTGACAGAAGACTTTTTTGGGGAATTCTTCTTTATTTTTTTCAATCCAAGGGACTTCTTGTTTTTGGACTGAGTTTTTGCAATTTTTCTCTTCTCAATCTCAAAACCGATGTGTGATAAACTGGTGCTAAACAGAAACAAATGGTGCCATTTTCCAAGTCAAATGTTTGTGTCTGCCATAGCACTGCCTCTTTCATGATTCACTCACTGTCTTTTCTCTCTCCTGCGATTTGTCTTTGACAGGACTTGAATTGCTCCAGTATGTTTTCTATGTGTCTTTGTCTTTGTTGTTTTGTGCATCCTGTTATGTCCTTATGTCCAAAAGGATTGTCTGGGTTTCCATATCTGTGTTTTAGAAGCGCACTCCTCCAATCTCTGGTTGTATTCACAGTTAATGAAAGCAGCTCCCTGCTCAAATTTGATGGATTATCTATTGAGCGGGTTATTTCATATTTGTAAAGACCCAGCCCCAAAGTGCTCAGTTTTCACAGAGAACTAATACTATTAACATGGAATGAAGTTACTTTGAATGAAATGGATGAATGGCGTTCTAAGGTTATTTTCTGTTAATAACTGTTGGTCCATTGTTTTTATATGAAGAAGATAAGCGGTGCCATTAGTATTAGTATAGTATAGTGTATAAAACATTATTTAGTAAACGTAAACATAAATCATTTCAAAAACAGATTCCTCTCGTTTTCACCAAAATTAATGTTGCAGCTTAATCATCGTCTCCTTATGTTTTTGATTTAGGCCACATTTATCAGATTTTTTTACAAACATTGCCACTGTTGCATGATACAATTATCGTGTGTGAAAAGACAATTTCAACCATTTAGGTTTGCCTGCCATTAAGTGCCTGGGATAAATATATTGAGCATCCTTTGGCCAGTAGACTAGCTAGTCATCGACCAAATGCACATAATAATGCCTTGCTTAAGACAATAATATATACTACCCCTGATGCTTGAAATAACGTAGTTATTTGTGTAGTTTCCATAATATGAAGATTAAAACCAAAAGAGTGGCATCTATTTCTAAAACCGTTTGATAACAGCATTAAATTAAAAGACGTTCAGGGTACATTTTAGAAATACTGTATGATGTGTTTATGAAATGAACTCTTCAGTTGTCATGTGTCAAATGCTTAAAATCCAAGTCTTTGAAACGTTTGTATTGTGTCCATATTGCTTCATTTTGTGTATGAACTATCTGTTGTTTTTGTCTTTGTAGCCTCGCACACTGGTGTCGCTCTAAAACAACTCGCTTGTCGCTTGTTTAAACGTGCAGGTTGAAAAGTTTCACATCAGCTTTGTGCCAGCCATTTTTTTTAGGGTGAACAGACTACTTTGCAGTGTCAAAGGTCAACGCTAGCACTTTGTAGGCCAATGCTAGTGGATTAGCTTAGATTCATACTCTCAATGAATGTTTAACTGTTGAACCACCAAATGTTAATAATGCTAGCAGGGGAAGATTGTCTTCTATTGAGACACCTCGTAGGGCTACTTTTTTCTTGTGAAATTACTTGTGTGGGAAGAATGTTGGATTTAAAAGCGCTCTAGGTTTGAACGTCACTCTCTTTTCAGAGATGTGAGATTATCCGTGATTGAGAAATTAACATTGCTGTGAAAATACCTCAGTGACTCAGGTAAACAAGCAGTTGCCTCAGAGCTGAACAAAACAACTATATAAAAGAGATGAGTCTAGCTTTGGAAAGACTGCCACCATGCAGATACTCGGTCTCAAGCTATGCTTAAATAGCACCTGATCAAGCACCCTCCCCCGTTTCTTCTCTCTCTCTGTCTACCCTTTTTTTCTCCCCCTAGCCACTCTCAAAGCTTCATGGAGGACAATGTGGAACGTAAATGGCTGATGCACCATCGGCAGTCCGCAGGGTGGCATAGCCAAATGTCCAGAGCCCTCTCTCGTGACGCGATTGGCTGACAAAGGGAGAACTTGGGGCATTGGTCCCATTCTCTTTTCTCAAAGGATGGTGCAGAGCCCCAGCGGACCATGTAAGGAAATGCTGGGTTTCTTTTTTCTTTTTTTTTTTACTTTACTTGGATTCTCTCTCTCTGATTTGATAACAAGATTTTTTTAAATGTGTTTGACACCTCGGGTTGGATCTACAATTCACTTTTTAAAGGTAGGCTGGACACATATTGGTGTTTGTTAGCCTGCTGAGCATGCAAAGAACAGCTATGCACTCTGATCGAGCAAAACGGAGGAACACAAAGGCCAAGGAAGGCGTGATGCCCAAAAATGAGAGAGAGGGGAGGTGTATTGTGGGTAAGATGTATTTCAAAGGTGCTTGACTTCTCTTAACATTTCAGTCAAAGTTGATTTACTTTAAGAGCATTTATTTCTCTCAATCTATCTCTCTCATAGTCTTTTCAAATTACCCTTTGACTCCTCTTCATCTACTCACTCTTTATCTATCAAGGATTCTCAAAGCATTATTTAACCACTTTATTTTACTCCAGTTCAGACACACTTGGTCTCTTTCTTTATTCATAGTTTTAGCTTTTCCGTTGGATCTCTTTCAGACTTTGAGTTAAGAGGAAACTAAATATGCACAGCCTAATACAACAAATGAAACTGCTTCAGAACAAAACTCTTGCTTCAATGAAGACTTTGAAAAACCGGACAGAATGTTATTATTTATATTTCTATGATATTGCATATTCTTACAATAGTATTTAAAAAGAACTCTTCGTCAGAAATCTTCCCGGAGCAGATGTTTATTTCTTGGAAGTTATCTAATGGAAGTTCATAAATAATCCATTTTATATGAAGCAAGTATTCTTACTCAGACAATCTTGTGGAGAGTATCGTTGCCCTAAAGGACTGTGAAGAAAGGGACAAACTTGTGTTTTACCTACTCCCCTCGCAGCAGTTTGCACGTTGCTGTGACCTGTGCCCCCCCCACCCCCCCTTCCTGTTGGTTATAATCATTCAAAACAAAAAAAGTGGACGGATGTTTCTCGCCCAACAATCGCCATGGAGCTCTCCATTTACGGACGATGTGAAAGTCTTTGGATGAGGACATTCTTATTGTTTTGTACTCCACTTTCGACTATCTTTCTGTAGAGTTTAACCGAGCAGAGGATAACATCTTGGTTTCAGTGTGGCCTCATTTCTGCAGTCTGCTGTAAAACTCTCCATTCATTTCCATGGATGGACCCCACTGACACGAGTTAAAATCCCTGCCACTCGCACTTATGACTGAACCGACGACAGAGAGAGATATGTTAGAGGTCCTGCTGAAACGAGTGAATGTGTTTGTACATAATTGAGTGTACTGGCTAAATCTTTGTGTATATACTGGATAAATGTGTATATATGGTATGTCCATGTGTATATACAGTTTGTTTGTATATGCAGAGTGTACAGTTATTTTTCCTCTAATATTTCTCTCTCTTTCTATGAATAGGTCTCCTCAAGTTACCAATACTGAGGCATGGAAAGGTTTTTAAATGTACTGAGCTATCAGAGGCACTTAGTGCACAGACTTAAGATATCAGCAAGGTCTGTCACTTAGTTGCATTCTTAAAGCTGTCATACATGAAGTAACTCACATAATCTTAAGCTTGCACTCATTTTCTGACCAACTCAAAAGCTTTTCTAAGTAGATTTGGGTGACCAAGCAATGTTTGTACATATATAGACTAAGACAATTTTTCCAGAATCCTCCATCTGCATTTCTTTGAAAATGCTCAACCTGTTTTGAGTTCTTGCGTATCTGACTTTCACTTCAGGATATGGTATATGTTTGCAATGGTTGTCATTCAGAGTTATATATTTATTCCGACAACCCTTATATATTTCTTGACATTTTGTTCCCCAAATTCTGCCTTTCATGGAGCCCTCTAACCTTTCTTAAGATTCAGTTAGACTGGCAAAACCTTCCATGAAAGTAAACTGTCGTTACCTAACACTGCTTGTTTTTGTATAGGTCCTTACTAAATAAGTGTGCCTCCCCCCCTTATACTCTAACTAACCTTAGCTCCATTTAATCCTCTGGTCACTCATCTTCATACCCCTTGACAAGCCATAGCCCCCCCCCATCCCCAAAATTCCTCTATTGTTGTTTTGACAGGACAGACATTTGGGGATTTTGTGTATATTAATGGAAGAGTGGTGTTGAAGAGTGTATTGCAGTTGTATATGGATTTGTTATGAATGTGGATATTCTGATCATTGAATTATTATTGTAATAATGATAATAATTATTGCCACTTTGATTTTGTTGATTGATTAAGATGCCATTGTTCCTTCTTTTTTTTTTGGAATACACCGGAATTTATATTTTTCGGGTGGGTGAATCTGGAGATAGAAATACGTAAATAAATAAATAAACAAATAATTAAATTCTTAACCTGCTGTGGAAATGTGTGTTCTGTTTCTTAATACAATAACTTCTTAATTTTTCAAAGTGTCTGTCCATTTCAGATTAAAGCTGGCATTAGTCTCTCTTTTTGTTATTCTCAGTCACAAGAAAACCATTGTTGTCTAAAAACTGTTAAAAACTAATCAATAATCCACACTGTTACACTACAACGCAATATGTTACCAGTTATTTGCCAATTAATCCATGACTGAAAATAGTCCAAACTTTTGCACCACTTCTCCTGTTTGAATTAACATTTGCTAACAACTAGCTTACTTTAGGGAATTGCTCAGCCCTATTAAAAAATGTTTAGCAGGAAGAAATGAACTTAAAATATAGGAAGCCATTGTTGATGTTGGTCTTTTTGGTTTTTGAAATTGTTAAAAACAAAAGGATTCCTAAATTACTTTAAAATATTTTTTCCGTTTATCAACTAATTGACTCAGCACTAGATTACTAGACTATACTGTATAATTTTGCAGTGTGCACACTTATATATCAAGGTTGTGATCTGTAAAAAAAAATATATATATACATACATTTTTCTACAATTCTAAACTAAAGGGTATTGATCTGATTACCTATTATTTCAATGTCGGCATTAAAAGGATTCATTTTGGCACTCTTATGGAGGATTCTTCTCTTGGTGAGCAGAGCAGATCATTTCCTCTCCAGCTGAGGTGCTGAGAGCGAGGATGGCATGCAGGCAGGATCTGGGAACTGGGGACTGGGCTGGATATTGCCAGCTTGTAATTATCCTCATCCTCCTACACTTAATCGCCTGCATTTCCTTAGTGGGCTGGCAACTTCTGAGTTTGGACTGCCGGAAAAAATGTTGCACAATGGAGGAGAAATTAGATGGTTTATATAATATAAACAGAACAACAGAGTTCAGTTTAAACCTAAACATGCTCAAGCCTCCAGCATGAAATACATTCCTGCAATATTTCTGCAAAGTTAAACTCTGAATAATATTGATGTCACAATAAAATTACCAATGAGGTTTTCATTTTTCATATCAAAATATGTACCTATAAAACATGTGATCAACACTGCAGTCAGCAAGTCGTTGTGTCCCTGGGCAAGACACTTCACCCCAAATTGCTCCTGTGGGGATTGCCCACAGTATTGAGTATGTCAGTCGCTTTTGGATAAAAGCGTCTAACAAGTAACATATGTAATGTAGGCCTAATGTAATGTAATAATTAAAATCTAAAATTGCCTTCTTTTTTTTTTAAATCATTACATGCTGACTTCAAACAACCCAACTTTTACATGACCAACCAGCACCTCAATAAAAAAAAAAACTCCCTAACTGAATGTATTGATCCCCCTCCATCATCGTCTGTCTTACCAAAATCCTGTTTTTAAAGTCAGGAAATACATATATATAAATGTTGGTGTACAAAAACAATACAAACATATATATCTCGAAATGCCATTTCTTTGCAACGTTATAGCCTTCATAGGGATGTTAAAACGTCTATGATCTTTGTAGACCTCTATTGGCAACCGAGAGGAATTACAACAACAGAGTTTATAGTCGCTATGGTCACTGTGCAATGGAGGGAAAGCATTCTTATTGATAACATAATGATGTTTTCATTAGCAGAAGTCTTTTTCATCAACCTCATGCCCTCTTAAGAAAGAAAGACAAGGAGGGCAAGCAAATCATCGAAAGGTGAATGCAAATAAAATGAGAAGTGGAAACTATTTATGTTGTTTGTGACACAGCCATAATGTTATTTGCATATACATATAGAATATAAAAAAGTATGCAAGTATATATTGCAAAATTAAAGAAAGGCAATTTTGCAAATCTTTTCTAAATGTCTAATTTCCTGTGGCAAAGGAAACAAGTGGATCAAGATTTTCGGAAATTGGGGCATCATCATGCAACCTGGCAACCCCTGTTTTAGTCTTGTGAGTGTGATCTGTACTCTCGCGATAATCAGGCGGTCACTGCCTGATAGGAATAATGGCCGCCTTCGTAGCAATAGCTGGAATGGGGAACAACACAAGAGACATATCAGAGCGTTTTAGCTGACCAGGAAGACCCCAAATCACCAGGCACCCCCCCGCCCCCCTACCCGATTTTCAGAACGAATGGGTAGAGGGGGTCTTGCCATAGGACACAATAAACGAAAGAGACTCGGAGGGAAAGGGAGGAAAGCTAACCTTGATAGCTAGCGCTAGCTGGTTGTCACTGCCGGGGGAACAAACCCGAGTATCCGTGACAACTGCGTGTCTGGACGGCTGGAGGGAGCGGGAGCAGCCGCTGGAACTTGTGTTCAAACCTCTGGAAGCTCGCTAACATGAGTGGACCGGGGCAGGACAGCGAGCCGGAGGCGAAAGTCCTTCTCATCAAGCGGCTTTACAGGTAATGTTCAGATGCCGAGGCCGTTTTGCGTTTAGCTAACCGGGGTGCTAATTGAACGTTATTGTGCTGGGTAACTGAGCGCAAGCCCATAATGTTGGCTACCACAATAAAGAGTCTGTGATCTATTCTTCTATTCAGTAATATGTCTGTACAAGGAGAAGCCCAACTCCAGATACATCTGACCGGGCACTCCTCATGCTTTGTGTAGCCTGAGTTAGCTGCATGTGTCATTGTTTCTATTATGTATTTATGCATCTAATAAAGTAAAGCAAAAGAAGATGAATATGCTATTGCATAGGAAATTGCAAAGATGGGATGTATAAACCCCTTATGGCTTGTTGAGGACTCCCACCTAACATTGAAATTAAAGAAAGCTCCACGTATGCTTGCACTAGTTAATAAACGGATGTAAATCCAAGGATGAAATTGAACTGTATCATACCTCATAAACATAGAACTGTACTTTGTAAAAACATAGATCAATCAACAGATCTGGTGTTATAACAATGGTTATAAGACACAGTTACAATGCCACTGTGAAAGGAAATAGGAAGCAACTTCAAACATGTAATTACAAAAGTACCTCCCTATGGTGCTTAGTACAGAGACATGAAACAGAAAGTATGGTTGCT
This sequence comes from Notothenia coriiceps, assembly GCF_000735185.1. Taxonomy (NCBI): domain Eukaryota; kingdom Metazoa; phylum Chordata; class Actinopteri; order Perciformes; family Nototheniidae; genus Notothenia; species Notothenia coriiceps. The sequence goes on from NW_011357368.1 coordinate 2,691,062, forward strand.
AGCTTGATGGCCCACAGTATAACAATCTCAGCTTTAGCCTTTATGCTAACTAATGTTCTCTATTTGCCCAATGCTACCCAGGGCTGTGGTGGAGTCTGTGCACAAGCTGGATGTCATCATCGGCAGCAAAGCATCCTACAGAGAGGTCTTCAAGCCGGAGAACATCAGCCTTCGCAACAAGTATGTCCATCTGTCTTACCAGCATTGTGTGTAAAAGGAGGCAGATGTTCAACTTTAACATCTGGCCAGTTGTTCTGAACATAGTTATGAATTTAAACCCCTCACACAGCTCACCTCCAGTTCATTTGGCTGAAATACTTTTTTCTAGGACGCTCTGTGTTCAATTGGGCATGACTATATTCCGCATAGAGCATCTCTGTGAGATTAAAGACTCAGATCTGACCTGATATTTGGAATCCAAGTTTCACATTAGAAACTTAACTGGACCTGTAAGCTTCAACGTCTAATTTAAATGTATGTGTGAGGAGATGTGATCGCTGCATGCATACTATGAACTTAAAGCTCCAAAAGAGAAAGTGGAATTTGGAGTTAAATGTGAGGAAGTGTGTTTACTCTTCACAGACAGAGAAACAGTTTCTCTCTGACTGCCTTAGGAACCAACAGGCACTCTAAAGAATTCAAGAGGTGTCTTTATTTTTCTATCAAGGCTGCATTCAGAGCCTAAGCAACTGGCTGGTAATTAAGCAATTAAGCAGAAAATTAATTGTCAACGACTTGGCTAATCAGCTAATTGTGTCGTTTTTCAAGGAAAGCTGCCAAACACACGCAGGGATTATTGTGAATATTAGCTTGTGAATATGTTGTAATATTGTCTTATTGTGAATATTAGCTTGTTGTGTAATAGTTTACTGAATATCTATAGATGATGGACTGTATTGGAAAACATATTTTGGTTGTATTAACCAGCATTTTCTGACATTTTGTAGACAAAGCGCATAATCAGTTATCAAGGATATAATTGTATGATTCAGCGTGTGTTGCATGTGCATTTACTACAATACTAAGGCTTGGCATCGCTGAAGACCCGCCCCCCACATCTTAAATAAGTGATCAGATTCTTCCACATTTTTACACTAATATTTAGAGCTTTATCTCAAAATGTCACACAAGAGTCATAATTTGTACTTCACTTGCATATGAGATAATCTGTCTCCCTAGTGCAAGGTGAGGCTTTTTTATTGTTCTTGAGTATTATATTATCTTCTATGGCTTTGAAGGAGCAAGGAGACGAGCATCTCATCAAAGAGGAGATACTGCATGTACTTGGCTAACTATTATTAGAATCTTGTCATTGCCCACACACATAAAGGGGACAATGATTTCACAATATTCTTTAGAACAACTCTGACTTTTTAAACACTTTAAACGGACCATATGAGTCACAGAAGGGAAAGGCATGCTTACAATTCATTTGTATTTGACAGCACCAGATTCTTCAGTTGTCTTTCATGTAGTGTCTATAAATTGGAGCGGCAACCAAAGGTCCTTTACAGAATATTAACTTGTTTAATCGTAAAAAATGCCCACCAACCAATTTGTGTCCCTTAAGGGTTTCACGTAAAACATAGCCGACCTGTTGTTGTGAAACTATGTGACTCATTGGTCTACTTGTCAAACCGGTGACCCAACTAACTTATGCATGTGTGTGCTGCTTTTTGTGTGTGTGTTCACAGGCTGAGGGAGCTCTGTGTGAAGCTGATGTTTCTCCATCCTGTCGACTACGGCCGTAAAGCCGAGGAGCTGCTCTGGAGGAAGGTCTACTATGAGGTCATCCAGGTTATCAAGACCAACAAGAAGGTAACTGGCTCTGCAGCAGTCTGTAAAAAAAACCTCCTGGCATGTGTTAGCCAGACAGTTTTCTGTTGTTATCCAGCGTGACCTCCTGGCTGCCATTTAAAGGTCAGCTCTACCTTGACATCTGCCATTTTGTGGTCGCTGGTGCGTAACGTACACATAGTGTGTTGTTCATTATATGCATGGACGGTTTCAATGGGAATCAGACTTCTAAAATATCCCTGTTGCCACTTTGCTTTGATATTGGACCAACACCCTGAAAACAGTCCCAAATGACTGCCCTTATCAAAAGTAGCCTTATCATTTCTGTTGTGTATCAAGTGTGTGTGCTCTGATTCAGATGCTAGTGAAAACGTCGAAGGTCAAAAGCAATTTTAGTAATTTGTTGCACTTTTTTTCACCTGTGTAAACTTATTAAAGTGGAACTCCAGCAATTGGTTTTGGGTTAAATACTAGTGTTTAAGTAGTAGGGCTGCTCAATTAATCGCAATTATGATTATGGCTTGCAACGATTACGAACACAATGTAATCAAAATAAAAAGATAATTTTTTATTATTATTATTACTTTTCTTTTTTTTTTATTAATTTTTTTTAAATTGGATTTTCAGTTGAATTATACTTAAAGTTCAGGGTAATCAACTGTTCAAATCATACTGTTCAAAAACAATTTCTCCAATAAATGTATGTTTCCAAAGTAAATGGATAATCGTTTTTAATAATCGTGATATCAATTATTGACCCAAATAATCGAGATTATGATTTTTGCCAGAATCAAGTAGTACTTTAATCAAGTGCGGGACATCTGTGAGAAATCGCTTTCATGTCCTCAAGTAACTCAGCGTAGGAATAGAAGTTTGAAAATGGAAAGTTCGTCCATTCGATGTAGACCACTCTTCCTCTCTGCTTTAGCTCAGTGGCTCGAGGCTCTGTTGACCACTGTTGGTTTGTTTGTAGATTCAAATGTGTTGCACTGACCTCGTTTGATTATTATGTTGGTAATATTTGCGTCCTGTTTTGATAAGGAAAATAAATGAATGGTAAAGATATGATTGATCTGGTTCTGCTGCATCAGTTTTTATGAGTCCAACAATATGCTATACAGTGGAGTCGTCTTGTAAAGCTGGTGTGCAATATATTTTATTTTTCTAGACTTTTGGGCCTTTTTGATGCTTATTGTAAACTACGGTATGTTATACAACATAGGTCCTGATTCAAATTGTAGTTGTGGTTAAATCTATAATATCCTGCTTCCTCTCCTTTCTTTTTCTTTTCCTCCACTGTAGCACATCCACAGCCGCAGCGCTCTTGAGTGCGCCTACCGTACACACCTGATCGCCGGCGTGGGCTTCTACCAGCACCTGCTGCTTTACATCCAGTCACATTACCAGCTGGAGCTGCAGGACTGCATCGACTGGACCCACGTCACGGACCCACTGATAGGTCAGAAACTAATTCACACACAGAGGATGACTGTATATAAAACAGGCAAACACACAAGCAACATCTAAGCTCTTTCTAAAAAAGATTTTAAGAAGGATGTGTAAAATGTACATGTTCTGCATGTGCTTGTCAATGTGCATGCCCATATATTAGAAATAAAAATGTATAAAAAATCCCGATCAATTTATTGGCTATTTTCACAGGAGAGGTGTGAATAATAAAATGACTAATAGCAGAAGCTGCTTTGTATTTTGCATGCTGGTTCACTTTAATGGCTTACTAGAACACTTAATAGAATATAACTGAACAATGGTTAACTTGTCCTTTTTCTACTATAACAACTTGCGTTCTCTTTTTCTTTTTTTGAAGATGAATCCACTAGCGCAAATCTTATTCTATTACCATCTTAACAAATCAAATGTATAATAAACCCCTAGTACCCACCAGCGACGTGCACAGCCATTTGGAGGGGCTATTGCTCTAAACTGGAAAAAAAGCCCCCCCCCCCCCAAAAAAAACATAACACTTTTTGATGTAAAAGGTTCATAAAATAAAAACACAACACTGTCATTGCAAGTGACACTCAGTTGAATTGTATTTCCAACTGCTAAATTTCGTTATTCAGGCACATTTTGAGTTTTGCGGTCAATATCCCATTAAAATATCTAATGTTAGTAACTATTAAAAAAAAAGTGGGGGCAATCCTGTTTTAATGTAGTTTGACCATTGTAACTGCTGTGCAGACATACTGATAAAAATAGAGCTTCGAACTATTACCTTAAATAAAATCACTAATTAATTAAACCAGTTCAATACGCATTATTCTTATTCTTATCATTCTTTATGAGCGCAGTAACGGTAAGGTAACCTTACCGTTACTGCGCTCATAAAGAATGATAAGAATAAGAATAATGCGTATTGAACTGGTTTAATTAATTAGTGATTTTATTTAAGGTAATAGTTCGNCAGCTCGCTAACACGTTTTTAGATATTATTACTTTTCCACTGACTGCTCACCCTGTTTTTGTTTCCCTTTTGAAATCTGAGCATTGATGACAACATCGACCCAATGTCTTTTTTTTTTTTTTTTTTTTTTTTTTTTTCTGCTCATACAAGGTATCAGTAGACAAAAGAGCAAGAGTTCCCAAGGCTTTGAGAGATAATGTTTGTTAAGCAAGGCTTCTATATAACCTTATATTGAGTTAAGATATCATTTGTGAGCGAACAATATATTCTCTTAAAAGACATATGCGTTAAGCGTGACTGAACAGGATTCGTTAAAGGCTAAACCATTGTCTTTAAGAGAATATTTTCCTCACAAATGTATATCTTTAACTCAATATAAAGGTTATTTATAGAAGCTCTTTCTTAACAAAATTTTTTCTCTCAAAAGCCTGGGAACTCTCGCTCTTTGTCACTGATGACTGTATGAGCACAGCATGGGTTTCTAATGTTGTATCAATGCTCAGATTTCAAAGGGAAACACAAACAGGGTGAGCACGTCAGTGGAAAGCAGTAATAATATTAAAAACCTTGTAGGTCGAAGCTGGGGCCATATCCTCATCAAGCGATTTCGACCGCAGACCTCCTCTTACTCCGCCAACTGCGACAAATAAAGAAAAGACCGAAGCGGCCTGGCCGTTAAAAAGGGAACATTTGCTTTGATCTTAAACCCATTGATTTTCATCGGTCATTAATCAAACATGTATTGAGTCCAACAGATTACACAAAACCATTTTCACCGTATGAGCTGACACACAATAATGAGAGTTGACTGAATGCAAGCCCCTGTGCGTTCTTTTAACGTTGTCCCAGTGCACTGTTAGAATGTACTCACCATCGGATCTGGCCTTTGCTGCTTGCACCAAGATTATCCTGCTCCGATTGGCTGATTGCTGGTGAAGATGCCCGAACCTTCCGGACGTTGAAGTGTCGCACGGTTGCCCTGGAGATTCGTCAGGAATGGCCAAAAACTGCGAATGCAACACACTCGCACCACACACTGCGAGGAAAGAGGGAGAAAGATACTTCAAGCTCTGTATTATTTTTGATCAATACATATTGGCGCAGGATAAATGAACTTTAATTTGTTTTACTCAATAGTACAACCATTTTGTTGTATCGTGTGTTTGTGTGTTTTAACACGACACTGTTTCAGTGTCTGGGGTAAGATTTACAGACATAGTATTTCTGCGTTTTCTCTTAACATATCAATACCACATACAAAAGAAGTAATTTCATCAAATTCTGTTATAAAATGTTTTAAATCGTGGCCCAATTTGTTGGTCACTTCTACCATCGCTTCGTAAGTTGGGGTCTGTGTATAGTTATCCTTCCTTTCAGTGATTATAGAAGTAATGTACAATTATTTGGGTCTGTCTCTCGAATAAGGATCTTTTAAATATATTTGCAAACTAGGCCTCAGAACTCCAAAAACAAAAAGGCAAACATTACGACTAGGGTATACATTAATAATTCTACCTATGTATGGTATTTGGCATGGTGTTCACCATCACTGAACATCTGCTAAAATGAATTGCGTGGTGTGTCTGTGTGTTAGCGTGTGTTGCTACCTCCTGTTAGGGAAGCTGAGGGAGGGCGTTGCGGTGAGTGAAGTCGAGGCGAAGGCGGGTGACCTGCTGTTCAGGAGCGGGCCAAGTGCTCGTAGGGCCAAGTCCTCGCGGCAGCCAAGCAGCTCTGGATCTAGACCGGGCTGCCTCACACTCATTTAATCAGCTTCCGTCACTTCGAGCAACTAAGACCCAGCTCTGCGGCACACACACACACACACACCACACATACACACACACACAACACACACACACACAACAACCACACAACACACACACACACACCACACCACCACCACACACACACCACACACACACACACACACATCACACACACACACACACACAAACAATACATGAGCTGTTTTGACTTGGGCACAAGTTCATCTAGTGTGGTGGTATAAATTACAGGAAATGCACAGAGTATTATCTGCTGTTTATTAAGTATTACACACCAGCATACCGGGAACGCTGTGGGATATGCGACAACATACAAATCACAACATGCGAAAACAACACATAACTAATCACACCACCAACTGCATTCAACGCCCTTATATTTAATTATTGCTCTTTAATTCATCAACTTATTTACTATGAGTGTATGATTATTTAAAGCTGACCTTATAGATTGCTATATTTGAGAATATATATATTGAGGGTACTATATAAAACATGTTTGCTGAAGTTTTTTTTCAAATACAAACAGATCACCCATTGTAGCCATGCCTCATACTGCTCAACCCTCTTTGTAACGCCCTGTTTAGAGAAACGCACGATTTTTGGGTCCTTAGCTTTGAAAAATAATAAGTGGAAGGCTGGCAGTAATGCCTGATCAGAATTCTACGGAGATAAAGTTAAATATCGGTTGTGATTAAAACGCCCATTCCTTTTAAACCACGTCAAGGAATTTATTCTTGAAATAGTATGGAGCTCAAATGCTTTTATCTCTCTGCAGGTTTAAACCACGTCAAGGATTATTTCTGAAATAGTATGGAGCTCAAATGCTTTTTCTCTTGCAGGTTTATCACATGTGCTCTTCAGTACAGGTTAGCTCTGAGTGTTAGCGAGGCTTGCTAATGTAAACAAAGACATCCAAAACACGTCAGGCCTTGTTTCTGATAGCAACTTTCTGTGGGTCCGCCGACGTCACCTCGGACGGACACGTCAGTTCGGATGGAAATCTGTATCTGCTCGTTGTACACCCGTTTTTAAAAGATTTGGGTACGGAGGAAAAGAGAGAGGGTTTTATTTTCTGACGCTGCGTGAGTTCCCCGACGCACCGGGGACACATATTTATGTATAAAAGACATCACAAAGTGCATTTTGCATGATAGGTCCCCTTTATTTAAATGACCACCACAAATAGACCACATAATAATATTGAAATTATGAAAATATAATTATCTTTATCAGTAAGCCGGAGCATTCTTTTACCACTCGTTAAAAACTAATCGATTAACATTTTGGGAAATCTCCAGAAAGTTAGATGAGAAGATGGATACAAGTTTCATGTGAGTAGGCCAAACATTCAGATATAACCAGCAGGTCATTAGCTCAGAAAACTGCTAATAGAGTTTAACGGTTAGCTGGACAATAATAATGCGTAACCAAGGAAATCACCCACTTTCACTAGCTTTATATTCAGCATACAGATATGAGAGTATCATCAAACCTTTCATCAAACTTTCAGCAAGAAAGCAAATACATGTAGTTGTTGACATGTTTAACTAATCCTTTAAATACTTTACCCAGTATCTCAGAGGAAATGTTTTGCATTAGTGGACCCAGACGGAATAAAAACCAAGATACTGTTGAGCTATCGTGCGCCTGCTGAGCTTTACAGGAGGATAAATGTTTACGCGGTAACTCACCAGCCTCGAGCATCTTGCTGCCATCTGGGAGCAGGTTGAGCAGCACAGACAGTCGGTTCCACAGGCTTTGAGAACTCTGCAGAAGGAACCAGGCTGTTAGATCTACTCCGACAAAGTCAATGTTTTATATTTAAAAAAAACATTCCTCCCCTCACCTGTGCACACATGAGGATAATGTCGGTGTTTGTCCTCAGCCAGTCGACAAACACCTTCACCACCTGGATCAACCCCTGATTGGTCAGGATCTCCAGCTTCTCTAAGAGGGTTTTCTCACTCGGTACTGATTGAGTACTGTGTTGGCTGCCTTCTGTGTCCGAGTCCAAGTCTAGATGTGAGACGACAACAAGCATAAAACTGATCAACTGGGGGAAAAAGCACGGATAAAAACACATCGCGTTAAAATGAGGCAAATCGTTACCATTTTCAGTGGTGGTTCCGTTGGCAGTACCGGGGTTGATATCGCAGGGTGTCTCCCCAGGAGGAGGGGGAGTCTCTTGGGAGGGGGGAGCAGAGACCTCAGTGGGGGTGGGAATGCCCGGGGGGGAAGAGGCTTGAGGCCGCAGCAGCATGTTGCTGAAGGTGGGCGCCAGGCGGAAGCAACGCTTGGCCTGGAAGAGCGTGGAGGACATGGCCTGCAGGTTGCTGCTGATGCTGGAGTCGCTGGGCGTCAGAGGGCCGTTAGTGGCTGGAGGCGTGTCCTCCTCCCTGTCCCCGCCCCCTTCTTCCTTGGGTTGCTCTTCATCTTCCTCTTCGTCCTGTTGTTCCCGCGCCTGACCCTCCAAGTTGTCCGGGCTTTCCGCGTCTTCAATGTCTTCCAGGTCAGAGCGAGACTCCTGGCTGTTCATGTCCGAGTCGGTCTCCACATCGAACGCCGTCCCCCCTTCCTCCTCCTCCTCTTCCTCTGAGCCGCTCCCCCACACCCCCTCCTCCCCTCTCTTTGTCTCCTTCCTGACGGATGGAGGATTGACGGGGGCTGCTGTCGTGGTAGTCCCCGTTGAATCAGTGCGCCGTCTCCTCTCGTCTTCCTCATCCTCGTCCTCCTCGCTCTCGAAGCCCTCGCTCAGGTCGCTTTCATCCTCTCCTCCTCGAGTGTCCTTGCGAGCGCAGCGACGTCGGCGCAGTCTGGAGAGGCGGGTGTACTTCTTCTTCTGTCTCTGTTTCTCTTCCTCCAACTTGCGCTGTTCTTCCACGCTGCAAGGCTTTTTGGCACCAACCCTCTCAGAGCCGTCTTCCTCCTTCTCCTCCTCTTCATCTTCTTGCTCCAGGGAGCCGTTCTGCAGAGGCTTCCCCTCTGTCGCTGGGGCGGACACATCCCTCATCTCCAGGTCATCTGGAAAAGAAAAGGAGAATTCACTGCCTGTTTGTATTCCTTCACGTTAATTGTAAAAGATGTCAAGATGTGTAAAGATTTAAATAGCTTTTAACTTCACAAATAGCTGTAGTTCTCCCAAAACATTACATTTGAAATGACACAAAGCAGCATAAATCCTAAATAAAATGAGAATACATCCATGGGGATTTGATGCATTGATCTATGTGTCAGACACTGACTCGGAGACTTAAAGGTAGGGTAGGTAAGAATGGAGTTCTAAAGTTACTTTAGCCGGGCCAATTGGTCGTGTTTTTTACTAGGGCTGTCCCGAATACCATCTTTCGGGCTCCGGATATGCGGTAGTAAACAGCAGCGAATTTGTACCGTGCGCGGCGGGGGGGGACTGCCAAGGCACACNTGACAAGGTGTGTTTCCCGCAGCGAGACGCTACAATACTTGCCCGGGCAACATTAGCACGTACCTGTGCACGCATGTCCCTGGTACCCACTGTAAGTTTACCACCATTTACAGCTGGTATTATATACCTTCACACTGGACAATGAATGGTGTGATCCCAGCATTGCATTTAGACCAGGTGTTAATGTGTCTATTGTCTGAATATAGTCCTATCAGATGTCAGTGTTCCCTTCCACTATGCACAGCAGACACATGGGTGGAGAAGTGCCAAGTCAGAGTATTGTTGGTGGACGAACGGAAGCAGGTGCAGGCTCACCATGGTTCTTGCTATAGTGTAGATCAGTGATTCTCAAATGGGGGTACACGGACCCCTAGGGGTACGTTGGGTTACTGCAGGGGGTACGTGAGATTTAAAAAAGAAAAGAAAAAAATGTTGATTACAAAAATAATCTTAGTACAATAAGCTCAATAGAAAACACAATTGTATATAAAATATTCTTAGAACCACCAAGGGGGTCCTCATATAAACATGTCAAATGTGTGTATTGTATTTTATAGTTTTTCACAATATATCAATTTTTTCATTAGTTTGTTAAACATATATTACTTCAGTTGAAAAACTCCTGAAAAATCTGATTTATAAAAGAATTATGTTATTTTTTTCATGCATGAAGTTGAAAATATCCTTAGTTCTTTGTAATTCATGCACAAAGGAGTTAATACATCACACACTGATGGAACTTCACTATATTGTAATTATTTGTATAGGCTTTTTCGATCTAAAATGTTCGGTGTCGGTCAGGGGGTACTTGGCTGAGAAAATGTTTCAAAGGGGGTACATTACTGAAAAGAGTTTGAGAAGCACTGGTGTAGATGATACTTATCCTTTTACTCAGATGCCATCAGACAACAGGGGCTAACGGGGGAAATGTAAATGTCCTGTCTTCCGGCATGAAGTGAAAGTTGATCTAATCTAGACATATGATCTACTTTGCAGCCTAAAACAGAAGCACTTGTGGACTTTAACACCCCGGGGACAGAGAAACAGGACTAATGTCTCAGAGCTGCTTCTATCATAACGACTCTGCTGTTTGAAAAATCGTGGCTTTACAGTGATTTGAGCTGGTCCTTTTTGCACAACTCAGTCATTTTGGGTAGGTGCATCAGCTAAATGCTTGAAATGAATGGGAAGAAAAACATTGTGTAATCGTTCCTCGCAGGTCGAAAGAAACCCGTGTCAGCCACCCCCAAGGAGATGGAGTGGGCACAGATGGCCTGTCATCGATGTCTGGTCTACCTTGGAGATCTAGGTAACAACATGATTATAGAATATGCAATTATTTCTTCTCTTTCCCCAGCTTGTAAGGGTGTGAGGCAGCATGTGTGTATGTCATTCAGCGTGGGAAAAATTGGCGTAGCTCTAGAATTGACAAGAAGTTGTTTGGTGGATTTAGGCTTACATGATACAGAGATATAAGTATTTTATGGGACACATTCAAATTCATTTTCAGCATGTTCAGTGTACATTTGTAGATCTTAGCCTGAGTTGTATCCTGTTGTTGACTGTTATTATAACTCTATTCCTGTTCATAATGTGTCCTCTGCAGCACGTTATCAGAATGAACTTGCCGGAGTGGAGGCTGAGCAGCTGGCAGAAAGGTTCTACCATCAGGCGCTGTCTGTCATGCCACACGTGGGTGAGTGACTGTAATGTAATGCATTTTTTTTTAACAAATCTCTTGCTGTTGCCATGGTCAGGAAGAATGTGGTACATTTTCTGGCTTCTGAGAGTGACAGGAGTACCGTTTCTAAGAAGCTGTGGAAATGCTTTCATAAGTAATATTTCTTTTAGATGTCAAAGTAAGTGTTGAATCTTAAAGGTCACCTATTATTTAAAATCGAGTTTTTCATGTCTTTTGTACATAAACATGTGTCCCCTCTGTGTAAAGATATGCTTAAAGTTTCAGGAACAAAGACCCCCTCTCTTTTTGTCCTGATCCATTTATATAAAATCCTGAAAATGAGCTGATCAGATTTTGGCCACTTTATGATGTCATAACGATTTTTTGGCTTGTGTAACCATTAGCCAATCACGGTAACCCCGAGCACCATTGTGTTCTTTGTAACCAAATATCTCTCAGAGGGGCGTGGGGAGTGGCTCCTTATTTTCATCTAAAGTAACAGACAGAGAATCAGCACTTTTGAAACAGGGCTGAAACAGAGGGGATTATGGGATGCTGCATTCTCTGTCTGTTACTTTAGATGAAAATAAGGAGCCACTCCCCACGCCCCNCTTTCGTTGCAGTTGTATGTCTTAAGTGTAATTTCTCCACACCAAATTATGCATACTGAAAATGCATTAAAACTGTTTCCAACATAAATCGTACTTCTTGTCTTAACCAGGACTGAACAGTCTCTTGAAGTTAACAACAGTTGGAAATATACACATTTGTATATACGCAGAGTATCATTCACATGTTTAGCAGGCCATACACTATGTATAGTCCTGTAAATAGGCAGGGCAGTGCTTGAATTGGGCCGGTACTCACCGGTACACAGTACCGGCACTTCTGATTTTTACCCATGTGGTACCGGCACTTCTTACTGAGTACCGGCAAGGTGCCGGTACTCAGTAAAATGCCGGTACTCA
>NW_011357368.1:2703180-2759543 GCF_000735185.1 Notothenia coriiceps
AAAGACAGAGAATCAGCACTTTTGAAACAGGGCTGAAACAGAGGGGATTATGGGATGCTGCAATGATCTGTTTGGTGTTTGGAGCCAAACACTTCAGAGACATGTTTTGTATATATCTGAGACCTGTAATATATTGATGCCAAACAGTATAATAGGGGACCTTTTTAATGTTCAATAGAAAAACACAGAAATTAAACAAAGGATGCTTTCAGAAATGAATTCTCTTCATAATGGCGTTGTGGGTGAATGTGGTGTTTAGATTTCAGTGAATTATGTGTTCAAACTCAATAAGAAACCATTTTGAGGGAACACTGGCTTTCTTGGCTTTCTTTGTGAGAGCTGTATCCAAACAGCATTTGCAAATTAAATGTAAGCCAGCAACCACTAGCCAAGCTAAGGATAAAAAGTTTAAAAAAAAGGGAAATTGCTAGCTTGGCTCCGTCCAAAGTGTAACAACATGTTCTTATCAGGACCACCACAGCTCACTCACACATGTCTTGTTTGTTTAATTTGTACAAAAAATATTAAAACAACAATTTGCCAATTTACAGGATGCTTGTGAGCCAGACATTTTCTTGGCCAGGAGCCGTAACTACTCTGCTGGTTAAATATGATGTAATATTAGTACGAGTCATTTTTACTATTCAGTTTTTATTCAAATTAAACTAAGGAGCTATAACATGTGACTCACTGAGCTTCAGTGCTTTAATCAGAAATGTAGGCTTTAGTGGGATTGCCGATTTATTTGTCTCTTTTATTTGAACTATTTTGTTACTCCTTGCTACTTTTCTCCTGGAAGAATGCATACGGTGATCAACTTTGCATATAGTATCAGGATATTCCCGTGATATGACAAAATGTGAATCCTAGTTGATGGCACTGCCTACTTTTTTGGCATGTATTTATTTGTCAAATTGACCTTAAGTAAAAGATTCTCAGTCCACACATCACCCAGCTGTTGATTAATTCCCTTCACCTGTCTACAGGAATGCCTTTCAACCAGCTGGGCACACTGGCAGGGAGCAAGTTCTATAACGTGGAAGCAACCTACTACTACCTACGCTGGTGAGTAATGTCTCTGTCAAATTACGTGTGATGTTAACCTTTTAAGATACAACGTAATAAGATAAGAGTCTTACCATATGTTTTTACCTGTGCCAGCATCCAATCAGAATCCCCCTTCGAAGGCGCCTATGGGAACCTGAAGCGCCTGTTTGACAAAGCTTCCAAGATGTACCACCAAGTGAAGAAGCAGGAAATGAAGAAGCTGTCTCCATCTCGACAAAGGTGAGGAGCATTCACAGAATAAAAAAAACGAAATTTCCCCCGACACATTCAAATGAATTACGTCCCGAGTGGAAACATTTCTGGTGTTCAGGGAAACATGAGCCCCCTCTGGACAGCAGTGGTATCAGTAATGGTTTTCACTGGCTTGCCTGGTTCAAATCAGACTCAAATTAAATATTTTCACTTCACTGAGCAGAGCCATTTTGGTTCCAAGTGACATCTGGGGATTCGCATGATTACCAACTTGCTTGCCTGCCGTTTGAATCACAAACACACTCTCACCAGTGTTTGGATAAGCAGCGTCTCTCTGCAGATGGGATTAGATCATTGATGATCCCTGAGGGGAAAGGATATTGTTCAAGCATGAAACAAATGCTAGTAACACCAAGAAGTAGGAATTAAAGGCAAATGAAGCATGTAATAAAAGCATTTCAAGAGATAAAGACTGGAGTGTAAAATAAATAAACCAATGTCATGTTGTTTTTTTGTGTGTGTGGGCAAATAACAGTATTTTTCATTATTTCTCAATATACGTTGGTAGAAACCAAGGCTGGTTTTCTTTTATTTAGCGAGGTATGTGTGTCATTTTGCCATTTGCTTGTGTACACACTGGTTATTTCCCTGCTTCCAGTATTTATGCTGAGGGGTTTTGGCTCAAATGTTTTTGAGGCACCTTTTTTAAAGTGTTCAATGAAAATGCAAACAAAATACTGAATTTTGAATCTGTGTTAATAAGATATTTTTGCTGTGACTATTTTGCGCAGATCTAAAGACATTAAGCACCTCCTGGTGAGCTTCATGTACCTCCAGAGCCTGCTGCAGCCCAAGAACAGGTGAGATCTCCCGTCTTTCACCACTGAACCAGTCCACAGTGGAAATGAGGCTCTGGCTTTAATGTACCGTAATTTTCGGACTATAAGGCGCACCTGAATATAAGCCGCAGCAGCTAAATTGAATGATGTGTACATATATAAGCCGCACTGGACTATAAGCCGCAGGTGTTTTAATGTTTAATTACCATATGTAAGGGTTCGTGCACAGAGGTGATTGTCGGGAAAGAGATGGCTGTTTGAGGAAGCTCCCATTTATTAACATTTCAACAAACAAGTTGCATATTTGCATAACGTATTCAAGTGTTACCATTTAGTGCAATAGTAGCTACAGAACATGTACTGTGCTGTGTAAACTGTACTGTATCACATAGCGTTTCAGACACACAAACTTTTCAACTTTCAAACTTAAACGGTGCGCTCCCAGCGCACGTACCGGCAGTGATCTACAGCAGCGGTTTTCAACCAGTGGTACGGGGACAAACTGTCTCGCTCTCGTAATGTCTGTCTGTCTTGCTCTCGTTCTGTCTCTCGTACCACTCTCGGTTCCACTTTTACTTTTGCGCGCTACCTGTCTCACTCTTTTCCGGCCTCCAGCTTTTCCTGCTGGAACCCGCCGCTTAAAGTTGGGGGTCCGCGGACCGGCCATAGAGCCCATAGAGTTAAAGGTGTTGGCCGTTAGCTGTAAAATCCATAGATTAGCCGCACGGTTATATAAACCGCAGCGTCGAAAAAAGGCGCGGCTTATAGTCCGAAAATTACGGTATTTGTAATCGTTAACAAGTCTATTGGTATGTTAAGACCACATGAACACAGTTTGTTGAGCATTTTCATACTTATAATCAAATGAATCCATCTCTAATGATTCCAGTGATATCAGATCAGTGTCTAATGTTTACTTCCTGAATAAATGGTAAAACAAACTAGGGGTAAAAATGTACTCATGAGTAAAAATGAAGTACGGCAAAAAATAGCATATGATCATTCCTGGTCGCTCTACTTGCTCCACTGAACTGATACAGTGTTGTGATCATTACCCAGGGATGATTCACTGTTATCTTGTCTGCAGTGTATTTCCAGTGCATTCTTTTCATTATGACCTTTGTGTCTGTAGCCTGATGGAGACGGAGCTGACGTCGCTCTGCCAGTCGGTGCTGGAGGACTTCAACCTGGTGCTGTTCTACCTGCCGCCCCCGTCACATGCCGGGGCGCACCACCCCCCCAGCGAGGAAGAGGAGGAGCAGCAGCTCGCTGAGAGCTCCTGCCCCGTGCTGCCTGACAGCCTCGTCTTCAAGATGGTGGTCACGTGTCTGATGGTGGTGCACAGCCTGAAGAGGGGAGGTTAGTGTGACCTCATGTGAATTTCACCATTTATTGAATGTAAATGTTTTCAAATACGTTTTAATAACTAATCTATAACTATAACGGGGTAGTGCACTTTTTATCAAAGCATATTCATTGGGTTCGGTTATCTAGTTTAGAATTGGAGTAATTATCAAAGGAGGAAAAAGACACCAAAGAAGTGGAGCTTTGTAATTAACTAGAAGCACATATAATGTTCTCCAAAAACCCATTATGTTGTCCCAGTTTCTAGCCAGCATAGTTTCTGATGGATTGAATACCAAAAAATCACAAATTTGAGTGTGTAACGGGTTTAACTGTGCATAATGTATACTGCCATGGGAAATGCTTTCTTGTGACAGTCTTTGAAAATCTAAGTACTAACAAATGTTGTTTTGTGTCTTCAGGATCGAAGCAGTACAGTGCGTCCATTGCTTTTACTCTGGCGCTGTTCTCCCATTTGGTGAACCACGTCAACATCCGCTTGCAGGCTGAGCTGGAGGAAGGGGAGAGCCAGGTGCCGCCGCTTCACACTGACGTCACAGGTGAGAGGGGAGATCTCCATATCTGAAAAGGGAAGGAACAAACAATCAGCTGCAAGTTAGTTAAAGGTGGGTTAGGTAATTCACTTCAGAAGCACTTTTTGTTATATTCCATGGAATGCTCTTAACATCCCGATAGGAATGAATATATTAAATGCTTTGAGAATAAATACATTAAAAAAATGTATCTGTGGAAGCCGTAGCGCTGTAAAAAGTAGGGCTGTACCCGAATATTCGTTTGTTGGAGAAAATTCGGGTTTCAATTTCAATCTCCAATATCAACGTAAGAGCTTGTGCCTCTTCGGGGGGTGCTAACACTTAACCATAAACGTTATCGTTTACTTTCTCCGTCTTTATATGTAGATATTTTTAATGCATTTTCAGTATGCATAATTTGGTGTGGAGAAATTACACTTAAGACATACAACTGCAACGAAAGTAACAAACACAATGCGATATCCTTTTCAATTTCAAAGAACACAAATTGGGTTACATAAGTTAACAAATAACTATAAAACAACAATACTGTAGAATAACAAAATGAATGTCTTGAATACACCGAAATAGTGTGTTGAAGCGGTTCGCTGCTGATTACTACGTCCCCCCACCCTCACGTATGTTTTGTGTTTGAATGTAGTATTTTTCTTGTACAAGAGTATTAAAAAAAGGGAAAAAACAAGTGTTATAGCTTTTACTCAAGTAAAATAGCTGAATACTTCTTCCCCCACTGCTTGTGTGGAGATTTACACCATTAAACTTCATCGAAATTGATTTTCATGACAAGTGCTAATTCTATGTTTCTCTACTGTAGCCTATGTTGTGCAGAATCCAGACCATCAGAGGGAGAAAGATCTGCTACAGTGGAACCTTCCGGTGGGCTGTGGACGTCTACAACCTGCTCCACAACACTGAGGGCAGCACTCAGCCCTGGTCTGTATAGCTGATGCATACTTGATGTGTTCTTGAAATGGATGCTTGGTTTTTCAGGCCTTCATGATATTTGTATTTTACATTAATAAATGTATTAACATTATTAGTGGCTGTTTTCTGGGTAGAGTAGAAAATGACTTAGACTGCGTGTCTCAGGTTATAATTTTAGGGTTTTAATAAATGATCAGATACAGATTAGTTTGCCTCGAAATAAATGTATGAGAGTCTCTCAGAGGGGAAATGACATAGTTACAGTAAAGAGACAATAATTATAATGACAAAATAAAATTAGTATTTAGTAAAGTAAAGTGGCATGCACACATATTAAACATTTAAAATCAAATTATATTTTTCATATGTTATATTATCACCCATGGGAATTATTTTCACACAAATAAGTCAACGACTCATATTAAGTGTTTTACCATCTTCAATATTTGTTGTGAAAGTACTTCTAAGTTTTAGAAACAAAAAGGACGCACGTTGAAACAGAGCCCTGGATGCAGGAAGTCCCAGCTCCTTCTCTTTTGTAGTCATGTTCTGCATATCAGGGTCACACTTCTTTAACCTATGTCATTCAGAGAGGACGTTAGGTATCAACTCATCAAGAGACGTTGTTTTGACAGAAGAGTCATCTTTTTCCAATGTTGTATGTCATCGCTGTTCTATGTACAAAAACAGCTAGTGACGAAACATTTTTCTTTTCACAGCAGACATTTTGAATGTGTTGTTACCATCAATGTGGCTTTGTTTTATTCAAGTGTCCCAGTGAGCCATGAGCTTTAGCGAACCCTGAAACTAATAGCCTAAAGGTAAAGCAGGGCAGCAGGACTTCATCATCTGACTTTAAGAATGAAAGTTTATTTCCCCAAAATGTCAAACTATTCCTAAAGCAAGTTTATCTTAATCTCTATAAACATCTGCATATGAATCCGTTTTGGTTTCTGTTAGTAATGCCAGTGGTTTTTCTAAATGACAATTGATTAGTCTTTTGTTGCATGCAGGTAAACAGTCCGTGTTGAAAGCTAAAGAGGAATAGGCCAAAATGCAATCTAGGAACCCATTGGCTAGCGACAACAGGAAAGACACTTCATCACATTATCTATTGTGAAAGCACCTAGAGGCTACTAAATGCAACTTTAGAGCATTTCCCTTTTAAACATGTCAAACCGCAGCAAAACAACTGCTCTAATCTCCGTACAAAAAAGGATGTGAAACTGACTGTTGAGTTGTTCAATTTCTCATATGATTTATATCAGGGTTGTCTAAACTACGACCAACTGTTTTCTTTCTTTAAGCATATTCAATTATCAAGCATCATTTACCTACATATCATTAATTTTGCAATCATAAGTTATGAGGCAATATACCTCACCTCTTGTGAGGGGCCTAGATCTTCGTACATTTTTCTGTATGTGGCCCTCAGTGAAATATTTTGGACACTCCTGATTTACACGTTTGCATTGTGCATATAGGTGTGTTTTAATATATCCCTATTCAATCAACCCTCCTATTGTCTTCGGTTTCCCCCCCTTACTTTGGTGTTCGCGGTCAAATTTGACCGGTCCTGTTTTAACTGCTATTACATTAACACAAAAACCATTGACCCTTTCAAACTGTACATATTGTATCAGACTACTGGTATACATGAACAACTGCCGTAAATATAAAAAAAATAGACACTGTACATGTATTGCGTGTGCCAGGTGTGATCAATGTGGGGGGATGGGCACATAAGAGCAGGAAATGTGTCAAATTGTTCTGTGTGTGTTTGAGTGCCAGGTGTGATTCACATGGGGGGATTGGGCACATAAGGGGGGGACGGGACACACATCTAGAGTGTGTGTGTGTGTGTGTGTTTCTGTGTGTGTTTCTGGGGCGGGGGGGGGGACACATCTAGAGTGTGTGTGTGTGTATTTCTGTGTGTGTTTGATCTGATCCGGATGGTTACCAATTCCTTTTCTTTATGGCAGTCATTGTTGACCGGGAACACCATGGGTGTTACAAAGTTGACTAAATCATCCAAAATGCAATGAAAGTGGTGATCATCAGCAATATATGTTCAAATGTCTACTGTGAAGGATATCATAAAGCCTTAATGTAATCGAATGTAAAACAAAAAAGTTATGATGTAGTAAATCGGGAAGAATACTCACTCGCATGAGTTAAAGCATAACCAAGTCAACTTTATTAACCATGTACAGTTAGAGACCGAACAAAGAAGAGAAGCAGTAAAGAGTGTACATATATAAAAAAAGGATAATAGATAATATTACAACAACAAAAAATCACCTAAACTTATCTTAACTTGTGGTGTGTATTCCAAGGGCAAGTGGTTCACAAGCATTTAAAAAAAGAAATCACAATTTTAACTTGTAGCATGACTTCCTCTGGACTTTATAACAGCAGTCCTGAGAAAGTGTACTCATTGGCATGGATGTATACAGTATATGTGTGTGTATACATGTAAAGAAATGTACTGTATTTGTGTATTCTTAAGACAAGTATATAATAGGTTCTGATCTGAGTACAAGTTCTGTTCCTGGCATATCATCTGAAAAAAACAAAAGAAAAAGGTCACAGAGCAGCCTCCAGTAGGTACACAATAAAATCAAACAAATCCACAAAGGTAATATTTTATGTGATAAGGTGTAAGGGTTTAGCATTTTGTCTTTAAATGCAACATGAAGACTGCAGGCATTTTAAAAACTATACTAAAAAGAACAGATAACTAAACGAGTCTTAAGAAAACCACAAGGGATTTTGTTTTTTGATCTTACATATAGCATTATTAACAACATCATCATATGAAAATAAACATTATACTCTTGGAAAGGTATAGTAAAAGGTTGGAACACATCACTATGGCTGACTTTGATTTGACTCCGATGTGGACTGTGGATCATTTGAGAGTATCAGAGGGGGAATGTTTTGTTGTTGAGGAAGCAGTTATGTATAATATTATAGTGGAATATTCCAAAAATAAATTCAGAGACACAGCTGACTTGGCTAAGTCCTCCAAACATTTAACTTTCCAGGGAGAAAGGAACAGGAATAATTCTTGTTTTTGATGAATCGTCCCTTTACACACAGGGTTCAGCTCTATGACAACATCCATCACTTGAATCACTATATTAAACACCTTTGTAATCACGGTGGCCTATAGAGTTGGAGACGCCAATTAGGCTTTGCATAATGTCTTTTAATGGGAAACACACACTGCATGGAATCCTTTCTGCTGTTGCATGATACGCATTTCCCTGCAGTTTCTATGACCTCAAACACAGCATTATTACAACACTGCTCACTGCTCACACACACACACACACACACACACACACACACACACACACACACACACACACACACACACACACACACACACACACACACACACAAAAAACCTGCCTGAAGGCCCGGCCCCGCCCACATTTAAGGTGGACATTTTTTTGATTGGTGGATTTGCTTCCATGGGGGCATATCTTTCCCTTTAATTTACGCTGACTACACAGTGCTTGAGTCCAAAATAAAGGGGAGCTGCTGTAGTTGATCAGCTGTTTTACACCAGTATAGGTAAATGTTTGTTTTACTTTTTAGCAGTGAAATAAGGAAATAAAACGGAACATATATAACTCAAAATAAAAATGCTGCTGGGGCAGTGAAAACACAGGAAAAGCCACAGGTGAATTAATTGTTCTATATATGTGGGATATTTGGATAATTACAAAATAAATTAACAAAGATGACGTTCTTGCCTAAAGATTGGATAATTTCCCCATCACAAGATTTGCTTACTGGTGCCCCACTTTGTTTTGTTATTTCACCGCTACAATTAGCTTTTGATTGATCTCCCTGCTGGAATGAAAACTGCTCCATAAAAGAGGAATGTCCTGAAGACAGTTATGAGACAGGAAGCATTGCAGCAAACATTTTTTTTTAAATACAAAAACGTTGGAAAAAGGACAATAAGTTTGGTAAGTTATGGTCATTTATTCCAAAGACATATTTGCTAAAAAGTGAAACTGACCAAATAGCAATAACACGTAAGTATTAAGCTCTTCAGTAACAGAGGTTTCTTGACTGGCCTTACATGTAGTCATTACCAGGTTAGTCTATCTGCCAGCTCTTAGAGTCCTAGAGTGACCCCGGAGAAGTTGGGAACCCCAAACGTTTTATGATAATGTATAGTTCAGGTCCCCAGCACATAGAAACTGCTGGATGCTAACTTGCATGTTGGGCAATTTGCGCAATGTTACATTAATTAGCAATAATTAATGAGGATGTTGAGTCCATTTCTGACGTCCAGGTGGACTGATTTTGATTAATTT
This sequence comes from Notothenia coriiceps, assembly GCF_000735185.1. Taxonomy (NCBI): domain Eukaryota; kingdom Metazoa; phylum Chordata; class Actinopteri; order Perciformes; family Nototheniidae; genus Notothenia; species Notothenia coriiceps. The sequence continues at coordinate 2,712,439 of NW_011357368.1, forward strand.
TGGGTCGATTTGAAAGTTTTAAGGGGCTGAAAACTGCCACTTATGATCCTGAAAAGTCAGAAATTGATTCAACATCCTCAATAACCTCCAAAAACACACCAAAATTGACCAAGCCATGTTTTATCTATGTCTGCATAAGCTAATGAATGCAACTGATGTCTTTGTGCAAATTGCACAACATATGCAGGTTAGCATCCGGCAGTTTCTATGTGCTATACATTTATGACATAAAACTTTGGGGTACTCAATATTTCCGGGTTCACAGTGCTGGCAAATAGACTTGTAGTATTCCACTTTTAAAAGATTTGCTGATTATTTTGACTTTCTATGAACGGGCCTTATTCCCACCTGACTCCCCCCCGCTCCCGACGCAGTTCCCTTCACTCACATACACTCTCCCTTCTCTTAACACACTCTTATGAGGTCTTTATGACAGAGTGCTTGAATACAGTACAGTGTGTTATGTTGTTTTTGGGAAGAATCAAAGAAGAGAGACAGTACGTCTACCTGAAGATCTATGGAATATCTAGAGAACATACACTACTACATGTGAGCAGATGGCTATGGGTGGTCCCTGCCGCGTGTCGTACTGTAGCTCAGAGGAAGGGTCTCGCCTTTGTCAGGAAATATAGGAAAATAGAATTTCACAAAAACTTGCATTCCCCATGGAAACAAGAAGTTTCAACAGGTACGGTAACCCTGCTGAGAGACGAGTGTGTGTGTGTGTCTTCCATCCGTCACAAGTGGTACATGTTAAATGTAGCATAGAGGGATGTTGTGGAAAAAAAATCTGTTAATGTGTGTGTGTGTTAGTGTGTGTGTTTGGAGGGCCACAGTACATGTGAACTTCAGAGGGGATGAAGGAAAACCGAGTTTGTTTAAAAGTGAAGAATCGTTCTCTTCAGAAGATCTTTCCTTTCTTCTTGTTTTTCTCCATCGTCCTGTGTGGGGAACAAGAAAAGGAATGTTACAATCTTGTACAAAACAGGGAGAAACGTTATTGAGCTTTACGTGTTGATCTTCAACCAAATCTTTACAAAATATACATACATTTATTTCTTTTGGTCAAATTCTATGCACATTTCTTTGGCCAGTATTTTGACCCCAACACTTAAAGAAATGAATACATTGCCTTCGCACTCACCATAATAAAAGGGGAGAATATGATAACGTAATTAATTATATTGATTTGGTCTAGATCTGCCATATAATATATTAGAAACCTTTGATAGAAACAGCTTTGTGCATGACATAAATGACCCCTCTTTATTTGTGAGGCCATGTTTGATCTTGTATTATTGTGTACATAGTGGCCACAGTGTTGCTGTTTGTTACCTTGGAGCAGTGTGTTGTAGTGTGAATGCAAAGAGGAGGATTTGACTGTCAGTGTGACTTTAGCATTTTTTCAAAAACAAGATTTCAATAAATTCATGCTGATGGTGATCTCTACAGGAAGTGCTCCTTATGACTATGTATCCAAGATGATTTGGTAACCATGGTAACACCACAAGAGTGCAGGGATTTTCTCAGAGTGAAAACAAGTTCAAACAGAGTGTGTCGTGTCTGTAGTGAGCTCAACATAGAATGGCAGTTTCTCTGTAAAAAGTGCATCCATAAAATGATGGTATGGATTCTATCTGTCATAGTCTATGATGTATAAGGCTTGGGGGGAGTCTGGCCTAATAATGCTAATAATAAATATAGCTTTGTACAACATACGTAAGATGAATGAGTGAAATAGTAGTAGTGAGACTGACTTGGAGGCGTCCAGCTTCTGCTGTTCCAGGATCCTCTGCTGAGCCTCCCAGTGGAGCTTCTCGTCATCGAACACCCGCTTCTTCTCCTCCAGCTCTTTGTACTGCGCCTCCAGGTTCCTCTTCATCTGCTCGTGGCGTCGCTCCAGCTGAGGGACGAACATCACAGTTACTCTCAAGTTGTATTCCCCCTTCAATAGCACACAATACAGGTCTCTTCCTCCTTTTCACACTCTTATTTGATACTCCTCTCATCCCTTTATCTTCTTTGCGGCCACATTTTCTTTTCTCTACAGCTGTTCATTACATCTATAGACTGCAGTTTATTTGTAGCCAACATTCATTCGAAAGATTCTACAGTCGATGCATCCATTTGAAGGTCCAGATTCATTCATTATTGCATTTTTTCACCCTGGCAAATGTACTGAGAATGTCTGCTTATGCTGTCTGCTTCATCCTAATGACTTGCCAGCCAGTCAGTATGAAATGCACAGTCAATAGAGTATACTGTGGAGAAATTTAATGTTTGCATAAATACTGTTTCATGGGCAATTCAAAGATAATTAACACTGTAGTAGTTATGACAACTGGAGTTTGCCTGGATTAGCAGCTGTTTTACAATAAATCATTGGGTATAAAGGCTTTTTGGGAACATAAATCATGCAGTCTTCTGAAAGCCACAGTGCGGCGCTGCAGGTACAACACGATGGGGAAGGCTAATGTTGCTACATATACATTTAAACACCACAGAGATTGTTATTACTTATAACAGCAATTATATTCACCAAGAATTTCATAATTTTCATATTTCGTAATTCATAAGAATACAGGGTGCTTGATGTGAAAGACGGGTGCTAATTATTTTTGACATAAGGTGCCTCTCACTTCGTTTAAATGCGTCTAGTCCCTCCCACCAGGGAAGCATGGAGAGACGCAAGGAAACCACGAGAAGCAGGGAAATGAGTTTTAAGAGCAATGGAACGTCCTCTCCTCCGGAGCGTCACGTGAAGCGACGTCCGTTTGTGATGACACCGCACAACTGATCGTCTGACAGCAGCCAGATCAGCGCATGCGCTCCATCGTCCAATCAGTGAGCGATACACAGTAAGGGGGCGGGGCGAGTGTCAGAGGATTTCACCGGAGGATGGTCTGGTAGCTCCTTGATTATCGCTCCTCCGTTATCACTCCTCGATCCTCGGGCACAAATAAGGCCACTGGGACGCTACTCAAGATGGCGCAGACAAATCAACTTCCGGTGAGACCGAGCCCGAGGAGCGAGGAAATGAAAAATAAGAGAAGTGAGATGCACCCCTTGCGTCTCTCCATGCTTCCCTGGTGGGAGGGACTAAGACGCAAGCAGACCATTGACATGCACAGAAACTTATATAAAGACACTACAGGAAGCAGAATAGGAACTCTTTACAGGNATCCTCGGGCACAAATAAGGCCACTGGGACGCTACTCAAGATGGCGCAGACAAATCAACTTCCGTTGAGACCGAGCCCGAGGAGCGAGGAAATGAAAAATAAGAGAAGTGAAACGCACCCATAGAAACTGCTAACTAGGCTAAAGAGATTCATGACTCAAAAATGCTAGGCTATTTGTTCTACTGTTACATAGTTGAAATGCAGGTTACTAATTGTTAAGCGTTTTGGAGCTGGTGTGATGCAGGTACAACACTGCAGACTCAAAGAATGACGTGAATTTAGAATAAACATATGAAATGCATACAAAAAGTTTATAACAATAAGTTCAAACAAACAGGAGCAATCTAAATCACAACCACCTCACAGTCTCTGTCTTCTTACTAAATACTGTAATGTTCAACTGTCGAAACACAATACTGTACCCGGGGCACAGAGCAGAAGTTCAGGAGAACACGATGAGCTGAGGCTCTGACAGTTTGGATGCAGCTCGTCAGACAGGATGCTGTTTCTGAACCTGCTGTGTGATGTGAGGAGCATCAGCTGTGAGCCCCACATGCTGCTACAGCTGTCTGAGAGCCTCCCTCTGCTCATTCTCACTCATTCATTCTAAAGATCTTAATAGTTACCTGATAAATAAATGTATTTGTTGACCTTTAAACTGTATATTACACCTTATATAGGCCTTATACGTCAGGGTTTAGTGGAGCACGCGCGTGAGCTGCGAGCACCAGAGCCTCGCAGCGGCGAAAATGAGGCTCCGTGGTAAACTGTGGTAACATGAAGGGCCGTTTAGGAGCCGAAAGAGCCGGCGCTTTAAGAGAGCCGAGCCAAATGATCCAGTTCACTAATGTAAAAATACAGTATCTATAAGGGACGGCTCAAGTCGAAATTCAAAACAACCACCCCCCCGCTCTCGGGGTGGACGCCCTCTCAGCCCTGGTCTGGCGGAAACACTGATTCTCGTAAACCTGAAGATGTTAATACAGCCCTTTAAACCTTTTGGTAAATAATTCCACAGTTTAACGCCAACTACAGAGACACACAACTGAGGCTTGAAGTTACATTTCCTTCTATGTTGCTCATCCTCTGAATTCAAATCAAATACTTTTTGTATATTTTCTGGTAGTATTCTGTTTCAATGTTTAGGGCCCATTCATGTGCACAATGGTATACCAACAATGAAGGTAAGGGATAGTCTTTCCTCGCCTCCCAGCCCCCCTGGCTGCAGGAGAGTCATTTGGCTTTGAGATGTTCATCAATGGACTCATGGTGGACACCGTTGTGAATGGAGACAATGAAAATATTTACAATATCTTCACACACACACACACACACACACACACACACACACACACACACACACCCCCCTCAGACCCACCTCAGCCTCCGAGTCCTTCAGTTTCTGCTTCTTCTCCTTCACCTTCATCTCAAACACCTGCTCCATCTCTGCCTCCATCTTCTTCATCTTCATCACATGCTCCCTGCGCTCCTCCTCCATCTGGGCCAGGGGGCTCCTGTGGACCAGAGCAAAGAGAGGGGTCAGATCTTTCTTAAGTAAAGCAGTGACACCAAGCTGTGAAGTCATGTGTTCTCCATAATTGAAATGAGGATGGTATTATTGAAGTTCTGAGGCGTACTTGGTGAGCTGTCCCTTGGTCTTGGTGGTGTCCACTCCATTACAGGTGACAGCAGCCAGTTTCTTACTGCGGTAGTTTTCATAATGGAAGTTGTTGGTGACGTCCTTGAGGTCCTGCATATGCGTCCTATAGAAGGGGGAGAAAATAAACCAATCAGGTACAGGAAGTCTGCAGGAGGCTGGAGAGAAAATAGAAACAGAACTCCAGAAGAAATATTAATTTTGTTTATAAGGGGACCAAATTCTGGGACAATATATTGAGGGGACATTTACATTGTTACAGGAAAAGCGAAGATAGAAAACAAAAATGAAACACTATTGAATAAAGGGCATGGACATTAGATTTCAAATAAAAAATGTAAAAGTTATTCCAATTTACACACAAGTGTTATTGCAGAACAGTGGTGTCGTCGTCTTTGGGTATAAAAAAATAACAAGTTAGCCTCAAGTTGCCTTCATGAGATTCAAGTTTTTTAACTGGGTATGAAACTCAATTGAATATGTATGCCTCTCTATGACCTACATAAGAAAACGAGAGCATCAGTGAGAATATTGGCTATAAAGTGATTTTGTTCTTAATGCCAGTTCTCGTGTCCAATCCCCTGCAGATCAGTTCTTTTTCTAAATGCAGACCGGAAGAGCCCATGGTCACATGAACAGGTGACGATTCACAGTCACTAGAACTCAAGTCAGGTTTTGATGTTATTGTTGGAGGTTTAGCTAACACAGCAGCAGGATAAACAGACAGAAAAACTGGTTTCTGTTAATGCAATATATTGCAAGACGTGCTTTTTACATCAATGGATGAGTTGGTGGCTAAAGCTACGTTTTTTTCACTATCATGTTATTAAATCCAAGCAGCCAAAAATAGATGCATTACACTATTGCGTAACATTCTGAAAACAACTACGTTTGAATGAAAAACTATCTGCGTCCCTCTTCACTTCCTCCTAAAACAAACGCAGAAGGGAATTTTCTCCCTGGCCATGTTTATGTTTATTACGGATCCCCAGTAGCTTTTGCTCTTGACAAAAGCTACTCTTCCTGGGGTCCGACACTTAAAAAAATACAACAATAATACAACAATAATACAGCAACATTCAAGACATAAGTCCTGACATCATTAACAACATCACCAATATCATCAACAATTTCCAACATCATCAACAATCTCATCCACTTTCAATATCAATCTCAGCCAAGGATGAGTACACTCGACACCCACCAGTACAAAGCATGAGATCAAATTCAATTAGGGTTCACAGCTCACAAGGGTACATGGTCATTAGCAGATGGCCCTTCAATCTCTTCTTGAAACAGGCTCTGGACTCTATTTCAGTAAGGTAGTTTGGCAATGAGTTCCATTCCTTTATAGCTCTATAAGACACAGAAGATTTCAGAAGATTTTTCCTGGGTTTAGGTGCCAGTAGATGGCCTGATGTAGCTTGTTTAGTCTTATGGTCATGCTCGTCTCTTGTGTAAACTATTTGATCATAAAAATAAAGTGTTTTTTTGCAAAATTGGATTTAAAAAAAAAAAGTGATAACACTAGATTGCAGGCGTTTCTCAACCGGAAGCCATGATAGGTTTCTATGCGTAACTCCAATATGAGTGTGCTTCGAACAGTGGAGAGCTAGTCTGGCAGCCTTGTTTTGAGCTATGTGTAATTTCTGTAAATGTGTTTTTGCTGCTGATGACCATATGACCGGACAGTACTCAAGATGTGACAAAACCAGAGACTGAATGACTTGTTTCAAAGTGGTTGGTGTTACATACTTTGTATATTTTCTCGCCACAGCTATGCTCCTTCCCATTTTAGTTACAATACTGTCAATTTGCTTTGTCCACCGTAAACCAGAATCAAGAACAATGCCAAGCAACTTAGTCTCGTTGACTCGTTGCTCTAAACTTTTATTAAAAATGTGACTTGTGGCTTGGATATGTATTTGGCCGTCATTTTGAGCAGTTTACCATCCAAGTTGTCAATCCCAGGAGATTTATCATCGGACAAATGTAAAAGCATATTTTCAACCTATTCTTCTGAAACATTGTGGAATTCAAACATGCACTGCTTTTCCCTCATGATACGATCTGATGTGATGTGACACTGTGTCCTCGACTGCACCCATGGCATTCCTCAGCTTATCTACTTTATTTGTAAAATAATCATTAAAATGATTTGCAATATCTGCTGGCTTGGTAATGAATTTACCCTCGGTTTCTATAAAGGAAGGATGCATGTTTGAGTTCCTCCCCATTATGTTATTCAATATTTTCCATAATTTCTTTCCATCATTCGTAGAATCACTGATTTCCTGCATGTAGTATTCCCTCTTTCTACATTTATTCAATTTGGTTACCGCATTTCTTAGTTTACAGTAATGTTGTTTGTCACATAGAGAACCTGTTCTGTCTGCAGTTTTTTTAGCATCATCTCGTTGGATCATTAAACTTCTCATCTCGTCATTCAACCAAGGTGCACACTTTGACCGGGCAGACCATTTTCTCATAGGAACATGCTGATCGGCAATCCCCATGAAAGACTTCATAAATACTCCCTGTGCTTTTTCTGGGTTTTCCTCATGGCAAACATCAAACCATTGCACATTATTTACCTCCTCTACACATTGTCCCTGATGAAACCCCTTATAAGACCTTCTATCATTTATCTTGGAGCCAGCCTTAGGTATTTTGGTCTTGCGTACTATAGCAACTAGATTATGATCACTAAAGGCAACTGTGAGTGACAACACTTTAGTGCAGTGCTCTGGCCTGTTCGTATAGATGTGGTCAATGCAGGTCGTTGTAATAGCCCCATGTGTATTTGCAGCCCTTCTGGTTGGTGATGTTATTACCTGAGTCATATTACACATTTTGGCAGCTAATGCAATCTTGTTCAACATGGAGCATTGATATTCAGGTCTCCCATGAAATATATTTCGCTATTACACTCAGCTGTATTATCTACCATTTCACAAATACCATCTAGATAGTTTGAATTGGCACTCGGTGGCCTATAACAGCATCCAATTAATATGGGTTTTACATTTGGCAATTGTATTTGTAACCATAAAGCTTCTATTTTATTTTTCATTAGGTCATATCGTACTTTAGCTGGAATATGATTTTGTACATAGATCAAAACTCCGCCACCATTCTTATCTCTATCCTTTCTGAACAGATTGTAACCATGCATTGCAACCTCTGAATCATCAACAGATGAGTCCAGGTGTGATTCTGAGATAGCCAGTATGTGTATATTATTTGATTCTACCAAATGGCAGAGTTTATGAACCTTATTCCTCAAACTACACACATTCAAGTGAGCAAGTAACATTCCCTTCTTTGGCAGATTAACAGAATGTGACATTATTGTCATGTGGTCATAATTAGTTCAGATACCTTAAAAGTCCAGTGATACAATTAGGCTGTGGGGGGCGGATTATCAGCTTGTCATGCCTCAGGAAGGCATATAGTGGAACTACAATTTTGTGTCACGTATTTCCATTGGTTCCATAAAAACACTTTTCCTCTAGACTGGGAAAGAGATGTCTGTAAATCAGCCTATACATTTTTTGAGGTAAATCGACTTCTCAGGGAGAACATTTGAATAGCCCCCATTTTGATCATTAGATCCCAAAAGTAGTAACATTTAGCTGAATCATAGATATTTTCTCTCTATTCATTTGACTATGGGAGCGCCAAAATCAACACAAAGTGAACGTTGCCCTAGCTGCTTGGAGTTAAGCAGGAATGTTGAACAGAACGTGGACTCACCGGATCAGCATGTTGCGCAGCACGGTGAAGTCACAGTGCTCCCCGTTCTCCACTGAAGCACACGGGGGGTGGGGGGGGCAGAGAGGGAGGGAGGGGGACACAGACATCAAACATTAGTCTACATGAACTCTTCTCTAGACATAATCAGAATAATTATTTTCTGGTCTCAAGGTGCTAAATAACTGCAATAACCAGATTAACTGTGTAAATAACTGTCAGCTGCTAGAGTCACTGGCTGTGTTCATAGTCCAAGCATAAACTATATATATCGTTTTTGGTGAGTAAAATCAACAACAGTTGTTTGTGTTATTTACATAATAGATCAAATTAATTGTACTTACAATATCAAAAACAATATACAAAATATGTGCAAAGCATCACCAAGTTAAACTTCATGATATGAATCTCTATGGAGACCACATTGTACACAAACACACACTCAGTATGTATGGTTCACACATTCATCAGTTATAAGGAGGAGGTATTAAGAGAAGTGACAGTAAATGAAGGTATAGTAGAGTATGAGTTATTGTACAGCAATAAGAGCAAAGAGACGCCAGGCCATGATCACATAGGACTTTAAAAAGGCAAACCAGGTGAGTAAACCTGAGAGGAGGCTGATACAGAGAGCATGTCTGCCCTCTGGTGCGTTCACACTGGACCCATAACATTTATTTTTATGTTAAGCTTAATTTGGTTTATCTTCACATGTCCAAAAACAATTCGCTGTTGTGTCTGGATTCATAACGTCATCCTTGACGCGCGCTCACACGCACACACACACATTTCACAGCTTATCTATCTTGTTTCCTACACTGTATAACCTCAAAGGCATATTTTGCTGTAGTTTTATTGAAATAATCATATCAAAAGGGATGCCGAAATAAGCAAAACACTTTTTGAAATGCTTGCTTTCTCAATGGAGATTGGCTCGATCAGGGCGAGGCTGAGCTAAGTCATGTGACATAAAGCAGTGACTTTACTTGTCATACAATAGCCTCAATTTTCGGCGTGTAGGAATACTCTGTTACAAGTTGAAGTCCTACATTCAAAAGGTTACTCATGGAAAGTACAAAAGTATTGGTATCAAAATATACTCAAGTAATCATTGTGCAGATTATTCCATTTCAGAATAATAGATATGATATGTTTTATAATGATAGATCATGAAAGTGTTATCAAAGCTGGTAAAGGTGCAGCTAGTTTGAATGACTTTGTATACTGCAGGGTAGCTTTTGGATTTACTCCAGGTGGAACTAAAGTCTGATTTAACACTTGGTTATATTTCACATCTGTAAAGTAACTAAAGGTATTAAATAAATAGCGTAAAATAGAGTAAAAGTACACAGTAACAAAAACTGGAAATACTCAAGTAGAGTATCTCAAAATTGTACTTAAGTACAGTACTTAGTTACTTTACACCACTGATTGGTTCATCAGTACAAGAGAGTCTCTTGTAATTACAGATACAGTAGTCATTCAGAAGAGAAAAATAAAAACGCCTGCTATCGGATCAAAGCCTTTCACTGTTTGACGCCACATAGAAGACAAACAGTTATTGGTCAGACAACAGTAAACAGAACTATTCTCATGTCAACATGGTTCAGTTAGATGGCTGTGAGTTTTCATCTTAACAACAAAGACATGGTTACACGGTCAGATGTGCTTTTGGAAAAGATGAACTGCTGCTGAGGATGTGTGTGGTGGATCCAGCCTCCTCTTCATCAAACACGCTGCTCCTGATTGGTTAGCCTCCTGCCTGCTGGCAGTCAATCATCATCAGGGATTCAGGAGGATACCTTACCATTGATGAAACTTATGTTGTCCCGCCCCTTGGCCTCCCAAGCCAGCCATTGACCTTCTGTCTCTTCTAGAGGAGGAAGCTCTGACGGAGGGGAGGGGTACGGTTTTTCAGTTACTGTCTGCGCCCTGCGGGGGGGCTAAATCTGGGTCTGGAGCAGCTGGGTTTGTTTTGGCTCAGACCTGGCCCAGATTTGGCCCAGATCAACACCATAACCTGCATGTGTCCAAACTGACCGACTAAGTAGGACTTGTAGAGGGTGGTGGTTGGAGGGGGGGTGTTATCTGAGGATCTACGCATGACCAGCCGGGGGTGCAAGTGAAGGAGCTAAGTGGGGTCAATGGTCGTAGGAAAAGAAAGGTTTTAAAATATAGTATACAGCATCTTATTTGTTGATGGATGGCAGAAAATACCTGATGGACACAAAAATCGTTTTAGCTTTTAATTGTCAATCTTGGTCTTCGATATACATTTCTCTGAGTCCATCAGGTGTTTTGAGCCTGAGCGCTGGATCTATTAGCAGTGTGTGTTGAGGCCATGATGATGAACTGCATTGGTTTAATGAATCAAGAGCACACACCTGGTTCAGCATCTTTCTATATTAAAAGTCTCACATAAACATATGCTAATGTGTGAGAATTCATAAAATAACACGTGTTACCTTGATGATTTAAATGGGCCGTAACATGTCCCTATTGACAAACGCTAGTTCACCATTAAATGAATCTTTAAGCAATGCGTTATGAGGGTGGATCCCAGTCCTTGGTCCAGTGATACAGCTACGCCTGTACAGTCCTCAGTCTGCACCATGACAACATGTGGTGAAGCAAGACTGATCAACGGTACAACAGAGTGCCATTATACCATAGGAGCAAAGCAGGGAACCACAGCAGCGTTGGAGAGTATTGTAGCTTCAGCACCAAACAGCCTCTAGTTTTCTCCATGACTATTCAGCATCAGACCTGGGCCAACAAGCCAGTGTGTGAAGGCTTTACACCTGCTGACAACACCAGGCACATTTTGTGTGACCAAATGCACCTAGCAGGATAACTGAAGTGTATTACAACCTTGGCCATCAAGACTACAAGGACATATTACTTTAAACTCCTAACTAAAGTTGATTACCGAGATCTGGGAACACAGTTAACCCTAACCACAAAAGAGACTCTGATGCAGCAAGAAAAAGTCGTACGTCAGATTTCAACAAACCCTCAGGTGAGCAAAGCATTTGAAAAATAAGACAAATGGTAAAATCATCCCACACTGCACATGCAGGTAAGTGCTTTAGCTTTTTACTTAGCATCCATCCATAGAAAGTGGGCTAGATAGTCTGGATGAAATATTGGTTTGTTCACAACCTGCTTAGGAGTTTTTGCTGCATCAGAAATTCATGTCGTGTGATGTCATCATGTTCCCAAATATCAGTAATTACTATGAGAGTAACTGATAGAAAGGTCAGTCAAAGCTATCCAAACATGTTCCATATTGTTAAGGATTGGAGTTATCCTTTGAAACAATACAGTGAGGTTTTGTTACAGATTTACAATCAGATTCAGTGCTGGAAAACAAAGACAACAAACAGAATCATTCATGTGTCTCTGGTAGATTACAAGAAATCCTGCCCCACGCTAACACAACCACTATTATAACAAACAATAGGAAGAGTAGAGATTGTCTAAATATCTTGTTTGTGACCAATATAAGTACTAAGGGAGACATTGTACCATTCCAACATTTAAAAATACTTGTAAGTGCTCTCTGGTAGACAAATTATGCAAAACTGTTTTAAAATTACCCCTGCATAAGGTAGATTTGGAATTTTTATCTGCTTACATATATGCCAATATCAATTTGTCTAGGAATAACTACAATAAGTTGATAATAGAGTGGTACTTTTGCACCATTCGAGCTCCCTCGTCTCAAATTCAATGGGTTTTTGGTTAGAGGCCTGAAATAAGTAGTACATAAGCTTAATAGATTTTAATGTTGTGTTCTACGTCAGTAAATACCAAACTGGAGAATGTCAGAATCTTCTTTGTGTTGTAAAAACAGCAGTTTCTGGCAAATGAATCTGCTAAACGTCATCACATCAAAAATTAACCGCTTTTAGCTTAGCGGTGGTGACGTCATATAACTGCGATGTCGCTTGTTTAGAGCCTAATGTTAGCATTTTACTTCTGGCGATTGCATTTACACCATAACAATCATAAAGTGGTGATTATCTTGCTGAACAAAACGTGTAAGTATCATAAACGTGTGTTTTCCACAGATAATTTTTTCTACAATATTCCATAATCCAATGGAAACCCCATTGCTTTTTGTCGAGGGAGCCCTTGTGATGCCAACTACGAGTCTCCCTATATAAATACGTCATCACTGCTCCACTCTATAGTACGTGGCTCATATATGTGTAAGGCCCTTAAATTACGCCAAATGATTTAAGGATGGCCATGTACTGCTGTTCAGTGAATGGATGTAAATGAAGGCCATTGGGACAATATAATACCAAACTGGCAGAATCTCAGCTGTTGTGTATAGTCTTAGTACCATCCCATTTAAAAATGAACCCATCAACATCAGCTACTTGAGTTATCTTTGAACTATTAAATAAACTATTAATAGTTGCTGCTAGCCTTAGCGTTCATTGGACTAGGCTAGCTGTAGAGGCTAATTCAGCAGAGAGCACTGGGGCCAACATTCTACTGAGAACACATGAAGAGTTTTGATGTCTATGTTTAAAAAAAATATATAATATTCACATTCACGTTTCAATATATCCATGCGTACAAATATGTCCAAATACGATGTGTTTTTGGTACTTAAGCCCAGGTCTGATTAGAGCATTGGTTTGACCATCAGCCTAATGATGAGACAGCACAGGAGCCATATAACTGTGTCGCAAAGTCGCAAGAGCACACTTTGTCTGCGTATCCCTTGTCTGTGCAGGTTTACTCTTGCTTCACAAACACTTGCCTTCTGAAACAATTGCGTATTAAAAAGCGTATTTGCGTTGCAAGGGCACACTCGTCGTGGACTTCTCCTGGAGGACCGATTCGATTCGTACAAAGGGTTTTATAATCATAACGCGAAAGTATTTCGATACCCACTTATCACTCGTCTGTCTAAAATTAATTTTTTTACAAGCTTAGTTTAGTTGTCTCCGGTCTATAACACTGTAAAAATACGGAACATAATTTATCACATGTTGATTATTTGATGGTAATTTCATCTCCCTCTACGGAAGAATGTCAAATATATAAAATTACGTAAAATATTTACTTATGATTTTTTTAGTCTTTGAGTAAGGGTGTGGAAACAAGAAATCAACGTCCAGAAGTTGATTTACGTGAATTTTCATTGGCGTCCAGGTCTCTTCCTACCTTTCCTACTAGCCTGAGACCGTATTTCGGTCGACCGCATCAGTCACCCGACTACCTTTCTCTCCCCCCCCCCGCCGCCCCGTGAAAAACAACGACGGACACTGTTACACACATTTTGTGGACAAATTAGTCTCATTGTCACCGTTGGGACGAGGTAGTACCGGACTCTCCCTCCCGTCCGAAACTCTACACCACTCCCCCTCCCCCCCCCCCGTCGAAAAACGAATTCCACTGTCCCTCACATGAGTTAAAAGGAAACAGGTTTCGAATATATCTTATCCTATACTTCGGTGTCTACCTGTAATCTGTAAGTTAACCTGTTTTGATGACGCAATAAAAGGGGACTTATAAAATTGTGTTTTAAACTGGCGTTCTGCTACAAATAGTTTACGCTGCAATCACAACTTGTAGAGAATCCCGATTTATATTCCGAAACCCCACGTAACTCCGGGCCTGTGTCACGAATGTGGTCTCAGTTGTGCAGAGTTTATTGAGTTGCAACTCGAGTAATCAGAAATACACAAAAGGTGACAGGAAGAAATCCCAATTCGTCAGACAGGAAATGAGTAGGTCGATGTGTCCTCTAATAGTGACGGGCTGGACTCCCATAAATTCTACTTTTGGGATACTGCGCCGTCGTGATAGGTAGAACCCGACTAGTATAGACTTGCCGTAGTACACTTACGATCCAGAGATGTCTATTAATGTGTTGGACTGCTGTTTATCTGGTGAGTGTCTTCAAGTTGTGTACACTCTCATGAAGTAATGTTCCCACTATTGCAAAAACTGTTTTTCGGTATGTATACAAGTCTTGAACAAGAGCTGAAATCCAGTAGTGTTAAGGGAGTAGGTAAAACCATAACAGCTCCAGAAAGGTAAACTTCCATCCTAATCTGCCGGCCCGTTCTTCCAACGTTTGCTTTCCACCTCCACACTGACCGCTAGGTTTGAGGGGAAGGGAGGTGANTTTGGAGGACACTGAGGAGGACGAGGAAGAGGAGGGGGGGGGGAATGAGGCTGAAATTAAGAGAAAGATGGTTTGGTTTACCAAAAATGCCCTCTGTCAGTCATGGAAAAGTATAGACAGAAAAAAAAAAGGGAGAAAGAAAGAATGAAAAAGTGAGGGACTGATCAACGGTCAACTACAGATCAACAACTCCACTCAGATATACACAGCACATCAGAGGAAATTAAAGAAAAAGTCAGGGCAACAGCAGTTTATCAGAGCTGGTAGTGACATTGTCAGTTCTTTAAACAACATATCCCATAATGCACTACCTACGTTCTTTTCAGAGTCCTTTTCGAGGCTGAAGACCCACAATACCAAAGATCCATGTGTTTTCATGTTGAGTGAAGACAAGTGGGTGACTAAGGTAACTTCAAACCTGGCTTTAGGGACATGTCTCGCTCATGTATTTACCACATTTGAAAAAATTGAGTAAACCATCTTACCAAGGCATTTTCTTTACCTTGGGAACAGATCACAAACATATCAAATAAAACACAATTGTCGATGAATAATCTATTCCACAAGCTTAAGGCTGATTTTGCAATGTCTCGTCATCACTGTTAATCTCACAAACTGAAAAAACAACAATATAACAGTCATTGAGAAGTGATCCTCAAATGCTGGTATCTTCCACCGAGACTCAAAGCCTCAAAAAGCAATCTGATGTAAAATGTTTAACAAACATTACACAGCTAACTAATTGTGTCATGTACAAAGCTGTACCTCTCAAGTGTTGTCTTGGTACTACCTTATTAAATTGATGGTTCAAATCAGAGTATTCATTGTTGTTTGACTTATAAATTCAACAATATTCTTTGTTCTCGCTAAAATAAATATTTATTTCAATACTAATTAAATGAAACTCCAGCAGGTGTGTTACGATTATGTGCTATGCGGCAATAAAACACTTAATATCTACTTTCTCTACTTTTCTACTAACAGGTTGCATTTTGACATCAATTAATTTCCAGTAAAGGATGAATATGTACTCTATTACCTGGTAGTGACTACATTCAGTGGATACAGGGGGCATTGTAAAACACTGCGTCTCTCACTCTCAGCTATATCATGCTTAATTCTTCATGATAGAGATAACACTGTTATATCTATTTGATCTTAAACACAGAACATTTGTAAAGCCAATTTGCTTCAGTCTTCCTTTCTAATTTGTCATTGTCTGAATAAGGCGCGAACAGAAATAAAGTACAGAATCATTTCTCGATACAAACTATCAAAGTGTGCACACCCATTTCCTGGTTCATGATCTAGTCTGACCACAACATGGAGGAAGTGTCTCGCCAGGTTCAGGACCAGAGTGAACCTACCTTCCGCCACGCCCCATGGGTACTGGCGACCTCTGACCTTCTTGCCGTTCACCTCGATCACCACGTTGCTGCCGACCACTGCCAGTGGCATCTTCTCCTGGGGAGGGGGGGGTGGAAATAACTTGACTTCACTGGGAACAATACACTGCTTCCTGCATTATGGATGTTGCAATGACACTTCTTTGTTTTTCAATGTTTGATTGGTTACTTCCTTTGGCTACTGACCATACCTGGCCTCAGGAAAACCAGAAAATAATACAAATGTATGTGGAGCAGTTTACAGTATACTGCAATAGAGCAGCAGGGTTTACAATGCTGGATGGTGCAATTGAGCTATTTATGTTACTATATTTCCTCCATTTTGGGCTATCTGTGTCATCTCACAGTTTCAAATGCTGCTGCGAGCAGGCCTTTAAATTATAGAAATGTCCCTAAGGGTCCACATTAATATGATGCGGATGAAATATTTTACCGTATATAGTACCATGTTTGCTATTTCCAGAGTTGATTGTGGCAGCGTTACATGAATGACAATACATAATGAAGATTCTTCAATGTGCTTGTCTGTAAAGATGATGGTCAGTATTGTAAAGAGGCTGCCTGGCATCGAGAAATGGGGCAGAAGTTGGATACAGCCTACAGGACAGACTGATATCTGGCTGTCTTCCTACTTAGATCAATCAGAAGGCCTTAAATCAGGTATCAAATTACTAACAAGACTGCATGCTCCATTACCTTAATCTTTCGGATGAGCTTGTTGTCCTCGTCATCCTCCGTGTCTGGGAATTCATAGATTTTGATCTTGTGCTCCTGGATCTCTTTCATTATCTGACAAAGGAAGAACGTAATCAGAATAAAGATAACAAGTACACACCATTGGCCTGTCAAAATATAAAGATCAAACAAATATTCAAATTTCTCCTTTAATTGTAAAATACTTTTGTTTCTTTACCCATTGTTTGATTAGTTTGATTGATACCATTGATACCACATGTGCATACAGTTTGGAGCTAGGGAGGTGATTAGCTTAGCATAAAGGATGGAAGAAGGATGAAATGGCTATGCTCGACCACATTTAAAACATATGCCTACCAACAACTCGAAATCTCACTAATGAAGCGGCAGTAGCTTGTAATGTTTCTTTATAATATATGAACTCTCTCAAATGCATCATATCTTTAGCTTCCAGTATTCAATCTAAGCTAGGCTAAATGCCTAGCTCTAGCTCCAAACTTTACCCACAGAAATAAGAAGGTATCACATTTAAAATCTCATAAAGAAAGCTTGAATGCCTATTGTAGCATACTATGTTTATGCTTCTTATCCCATGAATGTGACACATACACACACACACACACACACACACACACACACACACACACACACACACACACACACACACACACACACACACATAAACACCTGTTTCTTAAAGAGCTGGCACTCCTCTGGGGTTAGAGTATCGGCTTTTGCAATGAGAGGGATGACGTTGACTTTGTCATGGAGTCTCTTCATGAACTCAATGTCCAGCGGTTTCAGACTGAAGGGGAGACACAAAGAAAACATAAGAACTGAGTGAAGTCAACTGGTCCATTCCTGGCAACACCTGCGATCAATTCTACTTGTTCATTACATTTATGAGGATGAATCTAAAGTAATGCAGTTCAGTGGGTCACCAGCAGAGGGCCAACCACACCAGGACATTGCACATCGCCCACAGCGATGTGCAAAGACAGGAGCCAGATGAGAGGGACTTTCTGTCTCATACATTCTTCTTCTGTGGTGACAACTCATTGTTTTTTGTATGACTTGGCTGATGAGGGACTGTCTTTGTCATACTCCCATAGGCTCTTTTCTCTGAATGAATGACAGCTGGGACCAGTGCCCAGTTAAGCAGGCAGTGTGTAGTGCACAATGTGATAAAAGGATGTAAATATATGACTGTAGATAACTATTGGTAGCCAGATATGCGAATGAATGTAATTATTGTCAGTTATGCATGTTCAAGTGATCCATACTACAGTATATCTGGGCATAGTTTTGTTGTGTGAGTGTTTGTGAGCAATAAGTGTGTGAAGGGGATATTGAGATACTAACTCATCCCAGAAAGTCTTGTGCATATGGTAACCTGATAGTTTTAATGAAGGTTATTGTGCAGTGCATCATCAGAGAAATCCTGCAGGGACCTAGATAAAGCAGGATTCACAGTGTCTGGTGTAAAGAATAAGAATGTCGGAGATACTGACTGTGGTGATCTCCAAATGTTATTACTTTTAGATTTCAACTATAAATCGTCTCTACACACTTACTGCATGCTGCACTCAGTGCTAGATTTTTTTACTGCCTTTTCACTGCAGCATCTTTGGGTATAAAACACCTTAACACGCACATCTTGAAAACACGAGCATGCAGTCTAATGCAGGACTTTTTCATTTAAAACTCTATAGCCATATACAAACCGCAATGCTGCAGCTGTTTCAGAGTATTCAACAGTTAGAAACTTTATTTTAGCAAATGTACTGAAGAGTTACAGGAAAGCTAAACCTGATACCAGATATATTTACCCAGAGAAACTAACTATTTCCTCAACATGTACTGGCAGTGTATCAATAGATAGCTTGAATGTTGAGTGGGGCGTGCTACAGGCATTTTATAAGTTCAAGAGCAGTGGAATTCAGAGAAGCTTAGTTAACTTACTCCATTATGCACTTTTAAATTAGAACATGTGCAAAGCTGTGCGGAAAGCAATGTTAATTATTGAACATGTTTAATTGAACCAGACATTAACATGAACCTCCTTTAGGTTCCCAAGTCACTTTTAAGTAAAAGTCCCAAAACCAATGAGACCAGGAACAAGAAACAAGAACTTGGGTGCTGTCCAATACATGTAAAGATAAGAACGGATATTAAACATGGCTAAATGTTCAGAGAAACCAGTCAAACTAGAAAATGCATTTCCTGCAGAAAATGCGTGTGAATGTTGTAAACTGTGAACATTTGTGGCTGAATTTAGCTGAAAATAAGAAAAAGCTGAATATGTTATTAGCTGAATGGTAGCTGCTTTTAGCTACAGAGACCAAGTAAGTGTGTTGCTGAACTTAGCGGAGAAATGCAGAAAAGTGAAATGATTTGAATCAAATTGTTCCAGCTCAAATGCATTGCAATGACTTTGTTGAATACTTGAAAGTGAAATGTTAAACTGGAAGAGTAGGAAAAATAGTGAAGAAGCTTAATATTTAAAAGAAAAGGTTTAAAAAAATGTATAAACAACAACATGTATAGCCTCAATGTCCTGAAATAGCTGTATAAGTTAATAGTTGAATGGTTTCTGTAGCTGAAAATAGGCTGAAGAAGTTAAATATCAGATGTAAGTAGTCATTAATTAATGTGTATTAAGAAGAGAAAAGAAAGTAAAAAGACTTGGGAAAGCAGCAGAATATTTTGACGGCAAACTTTTCGACTAAAGCCATACGTCACCAATAATGTATAAAATATGTGGAACATGTTGAAGTCTGTATGAAGTCTCCATCAGACAGAAGAAAATAGGCTGAGACAGTCTGTTAAAGTCCAGTGTGTTTGTCAGTGTTTGTTTCTGTGCTGAACACCTAATCATAACAAATAATCATAACACCTGATATGTTTTTTTTGGGGGTTTTGTATGTAAAATGTGAAGATGGGAGCAGTTTGTCTAAAGTATACTTCTCTCTCCTCTGAAGAAAGTTCCGGACAAATTTAACATGGGAGTCTATTGGGAGCTAGGTTGACTTGTTGTCACTCAGATCACTATTGGGCCAGAACGGTGGGTCCGTTTGATATGATGAAGGCAATTGAGCAGGCCAGACTAATTATGCTCCTGAAATCTTTTGAAATCAAAGAGGATTTGAAGGTTCCTCCCATTGAGTTCCATGTTAAAAAAAGAGTTTAAAAAGCTGAATATTTCAAAAAGTATAACATATTTTGAAAAAGTTGAAAGTTTCCCATCATGTGCTGAAAAGGCTGAATAGTTCGATATTCGAATGGTTTCTGTAACTGAAAGTATGCTGAAGTTATTGAGAGCCAAAATATTGGTTGAAAGAAGAAGAGGTAGAGGAAGAATAAAGATTTGAAGAACTATAGTGGAATGCTGTGGCACAGCATTCGCACTAATAAAGATTTGAAGAACTATAGGTGTTAACACACTAATTAACAGAAAGCATCAAGTCCACATCTTTTCTGGCTAATAAATGAATTACATTTTAGACACCTTGCATTCAGCGAATCCCTGCAGCATTATAAACTACAGAGATCACAATCTAAGTGGATCAAAGCTCTCCATAACTGAGCCGCAGTAGATGGGTGGATATGTGGAGACATCACTCCACATTTTAACCAAGGCGGGTGCTGCAGCAGTACTGACAAACAGGGAATGTTCTAGTGATGCCAAGGGAACACACACACTGTGAGATGAGAAAGTGTGTTTGTCTGAGATGAGAGGCTTGGCTGTGGGCTGCTCCACTCTGATTGGTCGATTCAGTGATGGAGAGCAGAACTCTACTGAGCATGATCAGAAATGGGTTATGACACACACACACACACACACACACACACACACACACACACACACACACACACACACACACACACACACACACACACACACACACACACACACACACACACACACACACACACACACACACACACACACTCTTTTTTAAATCTGTACATGCGACATCTATTGCATGTCTGTCGGTCCTTGGAGAGGGATCCCTCCCCAAACGTTTTCCCTGATAATTATGGGGTTTCTTTCGGAGTGTTTCCTTGTGCACTACCTGCTCTCAGGACAGAGGATGCTGTATGCTGAACACACTGTACATTAGAATGACTGATAGAACGATGAAAGCACATAGGAAAAAAATGAGATTGATCTCTTATGTCATGTTTCAACAGGAAATACTGTAAATCAATTCTAAAGATAACAATTATCTTCATTATCGATTAATCTGCTGATTATTTTTTAGATTCATAGATTTATTGTTTGATCTATAAAAAGTTCAATTTAAAAAAAAATGGCCATCAGTTTCTTAATATCCAAGTTGATGTCTTTAAATATGTTGTTAGTCCAAAACCCAAAGGTATTTTTGCAAGAAAAACATGAATGGATAAGCTTAATATTTTACAGACATACTATTATGTGGGCTTAAAGTAAAATGACATGTTCAATATGGTTTAAATATTTTAAAATAATGTTCTAGTTCCAACATGGCATTTACTTTTGGCACCGACATGTAGGGAAATGCAACTTTAAAAATGCCAAAAAGAGCATTTATCTTAAGAGCCTTATACTGTTGGGCCTTTGGTCATATTAACCTCATCTCATTACAACCTGATCTCATGCAGACCTACCCGTGTCCAGAGGGGGCGATGAAGTACAGGCAGCAGTGCACTCTGTTGTCGGGCATGGATCTGCGGTTCACTCTGGACTCTGCGTTCAGGAAGTCCTCACACTTACTGTCAATGTAGTTAATGACTGGCTGCCAGCTGGGAGATAAGAGATATCAGTCAGAGAAACCAATCAGATGAGCATAAAGAACATTTGGATATACCTTGATGATGCGCCTACCAGTTGCTGTTATCCACTGCATCTCCAAACCCTGGAGTGTCCACAATTGTGAGCGTCAGTTGGACACCCCCCTCCTTTATCAGCACCTTGGACTGCTCCACCTGAAACAAAGAGACATAAACACGATTAAGTACAATACAAGTTTGAATCAAAACCTGTTCCTCACATCTAAATCTGAGTAAGTGCAGTGTTCTGTTTCAACACTGATTCAACAGTATATATTCAATTTATAATGCAGTACAACTTGCTAATGCGAACGTGCCCACACACAGTCACCCGCTAGTTTAATTATGTGACACTGACCTCTCCCACTCTGAGCACTGATGATACATCATGCACCCACACAGCCTGCTGGGAGATTCAGTTATACCAATATCAGTGTGTTTGTGTGTGAGGACACTCGAAGCCTGTGCTCCTGCCGCAGCTAAAACATATCATCCGTCGCAAACAGAAGCTAACCTGTTACGATGTACACTGACATTTAAACCCAGCACATACACAAAACATAACACTTAAAGTGTTTATCCCATTCGACACTAATGCACCAGCACTCATTATGGTTTGTATCTTGATGGTTTATGGCACTCGTAAGTTGCTTTGGATAAAAGTGTCTGCTAATGGAATGTAATATGTGGAGCTGTGATGGTGCTATGGTAAAGGAGAAATGATTACCACTTTCTCACTATACAGGGTACTGAGTGCATACAGAACCTGTACCTCTAAAGTAAAGTACTCCTTGAACTAACATTGAGGGTGTTTCTCAATGTCGAGTAAAGCTGCTCCAGAGCCACTATTTCAAGGATGCTATGTCATCAAGTGCCGCCGAAGGACTGTTCCAATCTCCAGCATACTTGGAATTCTACCGAGCCCGGCGTACTTCGTTTGGAGAAATTTCGAGGCTGCACATGTGTAGACTCCACGGTCTTAAAATCCCCACAATGCTTTGCGCACGGACCAATTTCCCCAAATCTGTGCCGGAAAATGTAAGGCGGGGCTTCTCATATGACGCACACCTGCACACTTGCTAGCCTGTTCCACTCTTCGTTTTCCGAATGCCAGGAAGTATTCTTGCCTCGCTTCTGAAGCAAGTGACTCGGAAGACATGTGCTACCAAGCAAGCGTACTCGACATTGAGAAACACCCGAAGAGTGTTGGTAACATGCTTTTGAAGACCTTCTGGAGCCAATCTTTCATGGGCGGTAGAATCAAGACTTGTGAGGCCAGCAGACTTAATAAGCCATCGGGGAAGGCAAGCGTTAGTATTTTTAGCAAATATACCATTTGAGATTTGAATGGGATCTATTCAACCATTATTTGTATACTTATGATGCTCACTTTACCAGGCAGAGTATGCAGTCCACCTCTTCTCGTTAATAATTTAAAGAAGGTTTGACAATTACATTTTTTGGACGGTTGTAGTGATCTTTGTATGTGGAAAAAGCCCAACTGAAAGAGACATGTACTTTGTACCTTCGCCTGGTAGAATGCCAGGGCATACGAGTGGAGTTACTGTCATTTATTTTGAAGATGCTGGGTAAAAGGACACTTTGTTTTGGATATGAATAAAAGACTGAGATGGCAGAGATGTATTTATTGTAGACGGTAGATAGATGGTTGATGAAACATCAGCAATTGATCTCTTGAAGCACATTATTAAACCCAGAAAATATAAATTCAGTTGAAAGATAAGAAGATACTAAATATAAGTCAGACTGTAAAAGGTAAATGGACTGCATTTATATAGCACTTTATCCACCTATTTACAGGTGTTTACATTTACCAGTCGACATTCATCCATTCATACAGAGGCAGCGTTGCAATGTTCAATGAAGCTAACATTCACACACCGTTGGCCAACTTGCCTGTGAACAAACCCACAACCTTGTGACTGAAAGATACCGCATTACCTCATAGTCGCCTGTGGGTATGACTTCATAAAAAGGAAATGTGTGTCTAGGAAAATGCATAAAACTAAAATTGATAATACATTTTGAAATTGTGACCATAATGTCAATATTTAGGTTGTGGGAAATGGCCTTAAATCTGCAACCATCTCTATATAGTCAAGGAAGATTTCCGCTAACCAATATTCTTTATATTAGGCATCAAATAAAAAGGTAAAACTGTTCCCGCTGTAGTGCCTCAGTATACTTTAAGAAGCACACATTGCTAGAGTGATTTAAGATCCAACATATTATTGTTAAAATACCAAAACAGCCTGATTTATTTCTGCTTGTTGCTTTAGCCTGAAACACAAAAAGCAACCATTCCACCTCACACTTCAGTCACATGCAGCGTTTCCGCCAGGGGGGCGTTTTGCCGTCATGGCCTCTTGCCGTCCAAAGATATTAATAATTCGAGAGAAGATCGAGAGTTTTTATCGATTGAAATAACGAAAAGGAAAAAGGACAAGGACATCCCGCTGTTGGAGGGGCAAAGGAGTCTGGTGGGATTCTTTTTGGAGTATTGAAGATTGTTTCCCCGACATCGGCGGTGCCTGCTACAGGACAACACGAACATGCGCGATTTGGACGCGATTAGCGGTGCTAGTGGAGCACGCGCATTAGCTGCGAGCACCAGAGCCTCGCACCGGTATCCGTGGTAAACTGTGGTAACATGAAGAGCCGTTTGGGAGCCGAAACAGCCGGCGCTTTAAGAGAGCCGACCCAAATGATACGGCTCACTAACGTAAAAAGACAGTATCTATAAGGGTGGACGCCCTCTCAGCCCTGGTCTGGCGGAAACACTGGTCACATGTCTCCACATCAGCTCAACAGATCCATCATTTCCTGCAGCCTGTTTGCTGCTCCCTCGCCTCACCGCATACTTTCACAAGGCCATCTAGTTATTTTAGGACCGGCTCTTTAAATCAAACTACAGCCCTCTTTCTCTAAAACAACAGAATCCAGCTTTCACAAGCCTTCAGAGAATCTGTCTGCTTTACAACTGAGCACATTATATATATATATATATATATATATATATATAAAAACATGCACCGCAGCCGCTTGACATACTGAGCTTAATTGTGCACCCAGCGTGTTAAAGTGTGTGTTTGTACTGTAAGTGTCTGTGCATGTCATGTCAGCCATCTCAAAACCAAATCTACTATTTCCAGCGTTTCTCCGAAGAAAAACAGATTTGGAGGAAACCACAAAAATGCCATCAGTCTCAACACCATCATTTAAAAAGAAATCCGATCAGGGGGAACTCGAGTAAGCGACAAAGAATGAGAGATTGTTCTGGAATATAAATACTCTGACCCGTCGACCCCCCTCGGCCCCTGGACCACAGCACCCCTAACAAACACTCACACACTGACTTCGACTTACACCATGGATGCCCACGTAGCGCTCATGAGGTTCACAGGAGGTCGGAGATTCTTTTGACCAACCGATGGGAGCAAAATGTTCTAAATGTTTTCAGTCTCGCAAAAACAATCTCGCCCCATGCTGAAACTGAAGCATCAGCCACATCACCTGACCAGTTCTGAAATCCATCAGGACACAGTGCACAAGGACAGTCATACCATTCAATTTAGAGTTTTTTTGAATGAAGCAAAGATCTTCTGGTGTCTAACCGTGTCGATAATTTTGCTTAATAGCTGGTGATTTGGCACTTCATTACACTGAAGGTGAATTGGAATTTAGCTTGTGGTGCTAACAGCAATAGAAAAATACATGACAGGAAATCATGTTTTAAGAAACTGTATAGTACATTGACTCACTTTATACATTTTTCAGTAGAAGTATATCTGAAGACCCTCTTAAAAGCGTACTACTATATAGTGGTGCAGAACCACTGATTTAGATGGAACAACAATTGATATCACAATGTATCTGTGGATTCTCAGCTGGATTGTATCACTCCTCTTCCTAAACAGAAACACTTTCGCCTAACCACAGCAAATTAAAGAGTTGACTTCAAGGAGTGTGTTGTGGATGTGTGTGGGTGATGCTTGTTTTGCAAACACCACAAGTCCTTCTACAAAAACATTTGACAAAAGTGCAGTTATGAACCAACTAAAGAGAAGATTATGTTTTTTCAACCGTTTAGCTATGTCCGTGTGTTGAGTTTCATGGGAACATTCTTGCCCTGCTACTAACCCCATCAGGCCCCAGGGAGAATGCAATGACTCTTTTTCTTTGAGTCTCCTTGGTCACCTCTCATTAAGTCCTCAGACTCTCTCACTGCTTCTCTGTCCATCTCCTCCTGCATCCCTCCTCTTCCTCATGGCAGCATTGCTCATGTCCAACCCTCTATTTCCTTCTTTCCCCTTCACAACCCTTCTCCCTTTTTACAGACCGTTTCTTTCCTCTCTGCTCCCCGCTGCTCCAGATGTAGTCTGACCCCTTCTTATTTTGTCATGACCATACAAGGTTAAAACCAGGCCCTGTGGCCTTGCTGTCTCCCTCTTAGATCCTCCATCCTTATTCTTGCCCTGCTTTTCCTATGATATTCAACCCCTACCTCTTCTTCCTCTCTAGAAGACTCCATGACTTGCTTCCTATATTAATTCATCTATATGTGCTTTAACCTCTGTTCCAACCAATGTTGCTACGAAGCCTAATATTAATTTGTATACACTTTATAGTGTACATTATTAGACTGGTTCTACCCGCGTTAAACCTTCTTTCTTCTCTATTGGTCAACTTACCTTTAAAGAGGCCCCTGTTTTGGGGGGTTTTCCCTTTCTTTTAGTGTGTTCTATAGGTTTTTGTGCATGTACATGGTGTCCATTGGGCTAAAAATCCCTGTGTTCCTTAAGGACGGAGTTTCTCTCCCACACTTAAGTTTTGAGTATCTCATTACTACACTGACCAGCGGGCTACATCTTCCACATGATGTGATTCCAAACACTTGTGTATATGTTTGTGAGAGCAGCAGGAATGTGGGACATGTTATGGAGAGGTCAGCCCGTCTTTGCATGAGGCGAGATAACAAAGGTTGTGGGTCAGGTCAGGTGAACGTGTCGTTCAGACAAAGGTGGCGTCTGAAGAGTCAGGTAACAGACATGTTATATCCAGAAATGCATGTTTCCTAAATGTTCATAGATATCTCATGACAGATCATTGTCATGGCTGTGGTTAGGCAGGGAAGGTTGGGTATACTATTTTTGAAGAGTGGTGCAGTGATGACCCAGAAGTTAGCATTAAAAGGGCTCTCTCGTCAAAAGACAATGGAATTTCCCATTGGATTTGAGTATATTGCAGAAAATAAGATTGGTGGTAAATACACGGCAAAGACATCTACAAGTTTTCTTTGGAAGGATAATCTCCACATATTAACACCACTTTATGATTTTTTAAGCATAAATGCAATCTGAAGAAGTAAAAAGTAAAAAAAAAAGTTTGGTTATAAATAAACATTACAGTCACATGACGTCACGTCACCACTGCTAAGCTAAAGGTGGCTAAATGTTCACATTTGTTAGCAACCGCTGTTTTTAGATAGCATAGAAGTTCAGAACTTTAACGTGTAGAGTTTTTAATGACGTATTTGAACAAAACGTTATCATTTCTTCAGCTTGTGTTAACCACAGACCGTATTCAGGCCCCTAACCAATAAGAAGTTGACTTCGGGAGGAGGGAAACTTATTCTGTAAAATGCTAACTCCTTTTCGGGTTAAGGACTCATTCCTGAACCACTTTATATAGGTCCCTTCTACTGCATGGAGAACATATACATTTACACATTATACAATACATGAAACAAATAACAACTGTCCATGTGCAAGTGTTGCAAACAACGGACTAGGCATTGAATCTGTGCTGCAGAAATGACATTGTTTATTTTCTGTGAGGTCATCACAGTGCATCAATAACTGCATTACTTAATCCGCCTGAACTGGGTCCTTCATATCAACAGTATATTGTTTCAGCCATTGTTTAGAAGTTTATTATGAGGATGTCTGTGTGTGGTGAAATATCGGAGCATTTGACCTTCTTACAGCCTTATCTGTATCGTGATGAAGCCTAACCTGAAAATCAGGTGAGACGCCCGATGTGAAGGTCCTTAAAGAGAAATAATCACCTGCACAGTCTTCTTGATGCGCTGCGAGGGCCCCGGGTAATCCTTGGAGTACAGGTCAGTCAGGAACAGAGAGTTGATAAGTGTCGACTTCCCCAGACCAGATTCCCCTGAGGACAAACACACAAATGTTACAATACATAAAAAGATCATGAATCTATTTATTTGTCAATTTTATGGCAGAGCAATGAAACATTTTTAGATGAGAAGATGAAGGCAGCCTGCTGGCCACATGTTATGTGCATGCATGAATAAGCTCAATAACAAGCAGGCACACAATAAAACATGCAAAATCTCATGCACACACTCACACACACACAGGGCCTGGAGCTGCAGCAGAGAACATACAGCAGAACCATTGTGTGTGTGTGAGGGAGAAGGTCAGGGGCTCGTGTGCCGGCTCGCAAAGCTCTCAGATGGAGGGAATACAAAGTTTCCTCTCCTGCTCCCTCTCTCCCTCACATCCCCATTCTCTTCCTCCTTCCCTTTCACTAAACACTTCCTTAACATACAGTGAGCGAAAAAGCACACGTCCGATTGTCCGGGACGTGTTATTTACAATATCGGACAGGTACATCTTTCCATTGACGTGTCCGACGGGCAAGTGACGTTTTTCGCCCATATTTATTCACAACTTATTTATAAATTCAGCTTACAAAAGGCAGGACTCATTTGCAAATTGTCCGTGTCCGCCATTGTTGTTTGCGACCGCTTTACGTTTCCTTCAAAGAGCCGGCTCTTTTAAGTGAACGCCCGCGAACAAGCCGTTTTTTTGTTTTGGTTAAGTAATACAAGACAGAATGATATGATGATCTCCGCGCTACGGGTGCTCCGTGCATGCATGCAGTGACATGTAATATCCAAGGATTAGAGACGGTTGGATGCTGCTGTTTTGAGCATTGCAATATATTTATATTCACTGTTATTTATTTATGATTATCTGTAGGCTCAGCTGTTGCTGTTTTTCTTTCTTTAGTTAATACTGAAATAGAGCCCTGCTGTTTTGTTAGGGCTTTTTCTTTAAATACAATTTAAAAATGTTGATGGGGAAATGGTGTGTTCAGCTAACAAGGAAACAAATTGAAATACATTTTGTCAGAAAACAGTGGATTAAGGGCTTGAAAGGGGACCCTACCATTTACTGTATGTACTGATGGGCCTGAAAAGCGGCATGTAAAATAATTTTAGAAAAAGAAAAACAGGCATGTCCAGATTGGACAAGTGAAAAATGTATTCGGACAAGTAAATTGTCAAATTCACTTGTCCATGGACAAGTACTCTCTAAAAACGTTTTCTTCCACTGACATATAAATCTTCCTTTTACTCTGCTTTCTGTGCCAACTTTCCATTGTCTGCACCCATTCTGGTGTTAGGGATGCAGTAGTCACACAAACACACAGTAAACATTTACTTGGCAAAGAGCGCAGTCTCCCCAAACACACACAGTCTCACACTCTCACACACAATACTGTGATTAACGGCTGAGCATCTGGCTCGTGTCTCATGAAAGGCCTTGGAGGAGTGTTTGGTTGGAGGAAAGGGCAGCTGCTTGTCCTAGAAAGACCTCAGATACACCATCACACAGCCTTTGAAAATCTGATTCCACCCCGACCCGATGTGACCAGAGTAGCTTACCAAACATTTACAAGACAAATATTAACGAGGAAGAGACATCAGAATCCCGCTTCATTTAGAACTACCGTTTTTACATTATTTAGGTTTTTAAGTATTTTAAAGTTGTGAAGGAAATTCTTCTGGAGCATTGACTGAAGATGCTATACTGGAGGTGATGCCTTACAACACTTGAGGTTTCATTAAAAGGCTTGGGCAAGGAAAAGAGAATACAATATGCAGTCGCATTGTAAGCCACAATCTTTTCCCATGCATTTGTCTTGAAAAGGGCATGCAGTGAACTTCTTTATCCAAAGATAAGTCGATGGCCTCAGAGATCCTAGTCGAAACCTTTCGCATTGTCACTGTCTCTGGTATGAGAGATCAAGGAGATACAAAGTCAGACAGCCCTGCCTTATCTCTTATCAAGTATGGGCAGACAGCTCTACATGTTTAGGTTACTATATTGTGGATGAAATGTATCAGATTAAAAGTTTGAATATGCTTAAATTAGGGTTTATTGATTACAAATATATAATTCCGTTATTGACAATAATAATCTGTAATAAATTAAATACTAGTATTAGTATTTTGGCGGAGATAAAACAAAGACATGGTGGTGTTGTGATAAAAGAAATGGTGAGAGAAAACAGAGGGTTTTTGACTTTATTATAAAATTATTTAAAATTATTGCCAAGAATCGCGCTGTTTTTCAGACACTTAGCTAAGGCGTCGCCAAAGCAGCTGTGGCCCTCCCTCTGTGTAATGTGACACACAGCATATTATCCCTGCTCTCAGACTGAAGCTCTATCTGTTCCTACAGTGGAGACCCTGTCCACTATTTCCCACTCCGGTGTAACTTCAACAAACTGGTTCAGCAAAATGCCTTCCCTCTGTTTCACCACACCTAGAGCAAACTATGCAGGTGTGCCATTACAGTGAGGTAGTGATGGTTCCTACTGATGTCCAGATGTCTCCACTCAGTGCAAAATATGTAGCTCAGGCTGCCTAATTCGCTAATAGCCATGTAATTCATGGTATACATCCATGTTGGTGTTACAGGAGCATCTTTGGGACAAACTTGGTAATGTAATTAATTTGCGTTTTTTAATGGTTCATCAGGTTGGTTATTTATAAGGCTACAGTCAGTTGTGTCCATTGTTGGGGAAAACATTTACCAAGGCCTCTGCCTTTGACCCAGTTTATCACTCTCTCCTGTCGTCAGCGTTCGGGCATGCGACCTTGGGGAGCCAATTTCTCTCTTCCCTTGAGAATATTTTTGTCTCGAGCTAGATAAATACTTGAGATTTGGTGAGAGAGCTTCAGAATTGGTGAGGCAGGAGCCTTGTGGCTGCAGCACATGTCTTGGTCAATTCTCCCGGCATAACTTTCAATAAATCTTCGGTGTCTGCCATCAAGTCGAGCTCTCCCGTGTTCTCCTTGTGTTTCGAGTCGTTGCTCCAGAGGTTTCCTTAACATCCATGAGAAGCTTCTCTTTGGAAGGTTTTTACATAGATCTTTGCTGATCATTTCCAGGGAACAAACTTTTAAATGTTGCCAGTGCACTTGCTACATTTTTCTTTCCATTCTATGGATTCTCCATTTATCTTCTTCTAAGTCAGCCACCTGCTGGGGGAGAACATCCATTCATAACATCTGTGTATTCCATCAGCCCATAGCAGCGTGGATCCAACCCTGGTTTACCTTCTTAACTCCTCAGTGTGCCCGTGTGTTTGGTCAGTTATGGGTGATATTCTGTCCCAGTGAGAGTTAAATACACACTGTATCTCTGTGTATTCTACTGCCTCCCCACAAACTCAAACGTATATCGGACTGTTTGGAGTCAGAGGTCAAGCACGCACACACGTCCACACAAAGCTGTTTCATGATGAAATAGCACAGCTGTATGAAGCTCCTTCTCCTCAGTCATGAGAAGAGGGGAGGTTATCTAAACTGAGAGGGGGGGGGGGCATCTGCTTCTCCTGTTAGCTTTGCTCTATTGGTAGGATAGTGTTAATGCAAACTCAACTTAACAAACAGCAGGAAGTGCAGAGGAAAGTTGAGCCTAACAGAGAGCGCACTCACATGCAGGCTGCAGATGCACCAGCCATTAAAAAGACGTAAACAGATGTGAGGGATTTAATGGTAAACTTGAACTATGG
Organism: Notothenia coriiceps; assembly: GCF_000735185.1. Lineage (NCBI taxonomy): Eukaryota > Metazoa > Chordata > Actinopteri > Perciformes > Nototheniidae > Notothenia > Notothenia coriiceps. Next base: position 2,743,953 of record NW_011357368.1, read on the forward strand.
CTGCACAATTAATCGAAATGTATCTAAACCAACATTTTGCCAAGTGCAATATCCAAATCGGAGGGGGAAATATTAGTTGCGAGAACATTTTTATTATTAGTAATTGTTTCCAAATGATGCCCGTCCTGAAACATTTACCATAGCGACCTTGAAAATGATTATGCTAAACATGTTAGCAAAGTCAGTGAAATAAGAAATATTTGCATTGGTTTGTAGCGTGTTTCTGTCCAGCCAACAAATATAAGTCCAATATAACTCCCTTAAGCTTTGTACAGCTATCCAGCAACTTATAGAATAATATCTGTGTGTTTGGCTGCTGTATGATAGTGTTTGCTGTTTGTGTTTTACAGTGGGTTTGTCAATCAAGCCTCACCTCTTACTCGCACTTTTATCTATTGTTAACATAAAAATACTGATACGTGCAGCTTTAAAGGTCCCATGTCATGGCCATTTCTACTGATCATAATTCCATTGTTGAGGTCTGCTAGAATAGATTTATATTGTGCAATTTTCTAAAATCACATTGGTTTTCATACAGCATCTCTGTATAGTATGTGTATTCACTCTCTGTCCTAAACGGCTTGTTGGAGCTCCGGCCCCCCCCCCTCCCTGTGAGCCCAGTGGCCGTCTGCGAGCCAGCGAGACACAGCCCGAAACACACACACACCCGCAGCCTGGTTGGGAGTTTGTGTGTGTGCTCACACACTCGCCGCTCACAGCCTCGCCGCATCCCGCCGACTCAGGGAAGAGAAATCGGCGGAGCTGCAGCTGAGAAAAGATAACCTATCGGTTCCGCGGACGTAGCGGCTCCACGGATTGGTCCATTTGCATCCCCCCGGAACCCCCTAGTATGGTTTAGTCACCATTTCCATAGCCCCACCAAAGATATTCTGGGGCAGCATAGACAGGTGTTTTCTGTGTTAGAGTTTTACTCGCTACAGGGTGTACTTTGAGGGTTTGTGAATCTGCAGACCGTTTACATGCAGAAAAACCTTCATAACACACATGGGGATGGGTAATAACCGGAAAAGCATGACATGGGACCTTTAAGATAAGAGCATTTTGGAGTAAGACTAATAGGCGTCATTATTTGCTTATAATCTTTAAAAATGTATGAACAACTTTTCAAGATATGTTTCTATCCTTCAAATTATATCACTTGGGAAGCCAATTTCAAACAGATGGGACACAGATGCATCAGGAGTGATTTTACTTAAAAGTGGAAATTGACTGTCCACGGCTACGCACACACAAATGTGTTTTTGCTTTGAAAATGATAACTTTTGCTAAATGTAAAACTTCTTAAACCGAGATGTTTTAGCATAACCTGTTTAAGTTTGAGGGGTCATGTTGGGAGGAGCAGAAAAGGACAGCTTTGCAACTATAATGCAGGCACACGTGTGCCCAGTGAGCAAACATCAGTGGATTCTCAGCAGACATTATGTTGGCTGTCCTAACGAAACCAAACAGCTTTCACAAAAACTCATTCAGAAACTAAGAAGGCTGTGAAGAATCTGTGAGGATAACTTTGAACCCTATTCTAAAAGTTTACATTTTACCAATTAAAGTTCTGCAATGACATGGCTGTATTAGCTATAAATGACTGGTAGGTTTCTCTAACAGAGGCCCAGTGTTACAGATGCTCCCCCCCCCCCCCTTAGGGCAGGTTCGTCCCAATTAGCCTCCCTAGTTCAGCTTTAATAAAATATTGGTTCCACATGACAAGTGGAAGCGCAGTGCCAGCTCTCTGTAAATAGACTAATGACCTAAACGTCAGAATTAGGGCTTCTGTGTTCAAGCATTAAAGCGGGACTATTGTTAATTTGACCAGTGGGAGATTGCATAATGTTTATAATACTGTCCGTTTTGCAATTACATTATAATTAAACCAGGTTCCCAAACTGAAAATGTGACAGCGGATTCAGGAAACACCACCTTCCTTTCCCCCTATTTTTGCTATATTCTGAAAGAAAAATCTGTGTTGAAATCGACCGGAGAGCAGCAGGTGGGTCGCTCAGTCCTGACCAAAGTTGAATTAAAGAGCCCCTATTCTGCTTTTGGGGTTTTTCCCTTCCATGTATGACAACAGAGCCGGTCAGCTAACCAATCAGATCAGATCAGGCTCTGGTTTCAGATAGATGCTGAAAAGAGGTGCTGCAACCCAGTACGGCTGTCCCGAATACCATTTTCCGGGCTCCGGATATTCGGTAGTAATCATCAGCGAATATTCGGTGCGGAGAGATTTGTATTATTTTTTTATAACATTTTTTTTTCAAAAAGGTTTCATAACACGCTCCGAATCCGAGACACCTGACAACACGCTGTTAAGCAGAAGCGCAGAAAGAGCATACTATTACGATTTATATGTCTCAGTACTCGCAAACATTAAAACTAAATGTGTCCTCTGTAGGGTAACTGTAGGGTCTGCTGTATTGTTGAGGATGTTGATGGCTGGGATGCGTGGTGATGCACCTATGGACACAAGTTATTATTAGGCTGAGCTACTCAACTGTATGCCAATAATTGCCTTAGCCCCAGATGTTCCCACATTACTCCTATTATTTTCACTATTCGGATAAAATTAAAAAACTAATATAAAAAAACAATTCGGTTGCTTGCTTGCAACTATTTTCCAAGCAAAGTAAGTGTTATATTAGTTTTTTAATTTTATCCGAATAGTGAAAATAATAGGAGTAATNGCGATCGCAGAATTCGTTTTTTGGAGGTCTAATATTTGTCCGGGTGTTTTGATTTCAACTGGTGGAGTAATCCCGAAGTGGTGAAGTCTTGCGTAACCCCTCGAGAAATGTCAGCTGAACACTTTTACAAATCGCAATCCGCGCCTCTTCTATGATATTTTTTAAATTATCTCCAAGCGCAACAGTTGGCTGTGAGCCAGCCGCCGAGCATGGTCGCGGCTGGCCAACATTTTCGGCGGCCGGATCTTCGGTGCATCCCTAGTTACAAGAGTAATCTCAGAACGTGTGTGTGTGTGTGTGTGTGGTGTGTGGTGTGTGTGTGTGTGTGTGTGTGTGTGTGTGTGTGTGTGTGTGTGTGTTGTTGTGTGTGTGTGTGTGTGTGTGGTGTGTGTGTGGGTGTGTGTGTGTGTGTGTGGTGTGTGTGTGGTGTGTTGTGTGTGGTGTGTGTGTGTGTGTGTGTGTGTGTGTGTGTGTGTGTTGTGTGTGGTGTGTGTGGGTGTGTGTGTTTGTGTGTGTGTGTGTGTGTGTGTGTTGTGTGTGGTGTGTGTGTGTGTGTGTGGTGTGTGGTGTGTGTGTGTGTGTTCGAAGAAATCAGTCCTGCAGGTTTGAGGAGAGCTGAGATACTTAAGATAAGCTGGGGATGAGAGGCAACAGCAATGATCTCTAAAGTGTGTGTGCAGCAGTGTGAGTGTGCATTCATTTACGTATTTGTACTTATGCAAGTTGAATTTAATACCATACATTTTACAAGAAGATAACTGGAAACGGCCATCAATGCAATTCCACATGCTTCCTTGTTACATAAGGGATCTACATCCCCTATAATGTTCAAATGGGCCTTTACAAATGTATTTAAGTAATTTGTATTTTGCTGCTTTAACTCTACTGTTTGACCCTTTGTATTTGGACTCTATAGGCACAGCTTTTTAAACAAAAGTACTTACTGCTGATGATAAAAACATGGAATAGAATAATGAAATTGTATATCATTAGAACATATATAGGAAGTGTGTGTCAACAATGCTCAATCCTGGCTCCAACTAACATGCAACATTCGTTTTTTAACCATAACCATTACTCTCTTCCACTGTTCAATTATTGTAAGATTACATTATCTCACCTTATTCAAGAAATTTGAGTTTGTAAATTAAATTCAGATGGACCTCTACTTTTTTTGATGCACACTACTTAAACTATTCCCCTGTATATGCAATACCGTTAATATTTTGTTGTGCTTGTCCGATCTCAAAAGCATATTTGTTATCAGCTTTATGATGCTGTCTTTTAAAAAAAAAGTTAGTCAAGGTTCTCTATTGAAATATTAAAGGATGCTAGTTAAGTTATATATAACACAAGTAAATTTAATGGGGTGTTAATTAACTGACAATTCTTTTTTTATTATTAAAGTAAGAAATTGCAGTTGTGACATGTAATGAGACACATTTTCTATAAACTTTTTAAGGAACCATAGTCATTAAACTATACTTCAAACATAGGCATGAATAGGCTCAAATAAGAAAAGGAAAATTATCAACCTTTTTTCTATTTAGTGTAGAGTAAGAGAGTGCAAAATCAGCATCATTTGAGATTGCCAGGGCTAATTTTCCTCCTTTCAGGAAAGACATTCGCAGCCACTTATTCGTGTAATAACTTCCACAGGCTTGAAAATGGCCTCAGCTGGCGTCCACACCATATGCAAAATGACTGCTTTGTGAACCGTACACAGGAAGTAGTAAATGGGCTATAACTTAAAGGGACACCTGCACTATAATGCTAAGAGGTACATTATAGACCTCACAGCTATCCCTTAGTCAGTCTTAAGTCTCTGTCTGAGCTGCGGTTTCAACATGAGTCTTGATGTAGTCGGAGGAAGGTGATCGTTCATAAACCTGGTTCAATGTCTTCTGTTCGTATCTTTTCTCAGGCTGCAGGCTTGTGTTTTATTATGTGATTAATAATGCGCTCCATCTGCAAACAGAAATCCTGGGTCCCATGACTGCATCCATAAAGGCAGTTAAAGTTAAATACTTTAGCTAGCTAATGATAGCATAGACAAAAGAAATATGTAATAGTCCATCACCAAGCTCATTATTTACAACTCCTTGGTAAAAGGACAAGTGAGAAATACCTTAATAAAAACAGAGTAAAGGTTTGCATCACATTGATATGGCTTATTGTTGGAAGAGGATGTTTAAAAAAAAATGTTGCCTAGACGTTTGCCTACGGCTAAATGCAGTACGCCAAAAATGCACAAGCCATACTATTCTTCTAAAATCAAGCTTTGGCTAAGAACTGAGAATAATCGTACTGTAGTTTATGCTACAAACTTCGGATTTAATAGAGAAGGAGATGGTGCGATGTCAATTAGATGCACTCGTAAGTATTACAGTACAAGCAGATGGGGCACACAAGCCACAGCCATGCAGATAGGTTTTGGTTTTATTCATCTATGTTTAGATATATGCTTTCCTGCTGATGACTCAATTCAGTATGCCTAATTATGAACACAGGACTCAGGTGTGTAAAGGATTCACTGGTTTTATCCACATTGAAGCAGAAGTGGTTTTTCTGCGCCGCTGTGCTGTTGATTAAGCTTGACATGATGAGAGCAGAAGAGCTGCTTGGATTAAAAAACTGCTGACTCCTCTCCCTCCATGTTCGCTCCCTCCCCATTTTCTCCTTGCTCTTTCCCATCCCTCCATCATTTGGTTCATCCTTCATTCATTCAAGGGTCTCTTGTGATGTTGCTTGTGAAAAAGAGGGATAGACAGGGACTCATTAAAATCAGCCCCCTTCTCTTCCTCCCTATCTCTCCATCTCCCTCTCGCCATCTTCATCAGATGTAATTATGGCAGCACAAGTTGGGTGGAGCCTGCACAGCAAAAATTATACTTTCAAATCTCCTTCCGCCTTAGCTATTCAAGGAACGAGACCTACATTTTCAAGCTGATCAGAGAGAGAACTGAAAAATGGGGGTAAAGACGGAAAACAGGGAGAACAGAAGCTGAGAGGAGAGGAAAGACAGCTACAAAGAGAATATGTTAAGGGGGATGTCAGGTTGTAGCATAGGCTGTAGTCGCTGAGTTAACAGAACATGGGATCAGTAATGCCGTCAAGCTAGACAATGCCAGACTGCAAAGCAGGCTGGGACAGCACAGTGGGAGGAAGTGCTTACAGTAGTTAGGGTACGTGACTGAGGCAGACAGTTTTTTCTTCCCTTCAAATTCAAGAAGCCAACTTGTCCTCAGGAAAAAAAATCAAGAGGAGGGAGGGGGTAGGGGGTTCAGTGGATACAGACGGGGTGATACAGTACATCTGCGCATTGCATTGTGGGAAGCAAAGGGGATGGGAGAAACGCTTGAAACGTGCACAGATTTACTAGCTTTGGTCTGGCTGCAGAGGAGCTAAGATAGCGCGATTTATGGCAGCTGTGGCAGATGCAAAGCTACAGTAGGACAGACAGAACGAGATCAGGTTGACTCAGAGAGGAGCTGTGTGTGTTTGCAGTCGGGAGAAATTAGAGAGCCAAACAAGGTCCGGACACAAGGGAGTATCAGCTCTCATCTGGAGGAAGAAGAGAAGGAAGGAGAGAGACATGGAGAAAAGGATGAGGAGGAGGGGTGATGCTTTTTATTTTTATTTTTAGATGCGTTCATGTCATTTGACTGCGAGTGTCTCTTATTATATCTGTTTGTGTGTTGCTTATGTCACTTGATATGCATCCCTCTTTGGATTTATATGTGTGTTGGCGAGAGATGTGATGCTTTTTCGGTTGCGCTTCGGCTCAGCAATCACTCAGCGCTGCAGTCAATTTGTGGTTGATTTACCTTTCTCTCGCTCTATTTCTGGTTGATTAAAACTGCTCTCTCTGCACTTATGTTTTCCACAAGACTTGACCATATTCTATGTGTAGCCATCCAAATGTACTCGGTCTAATATCTTCAGCTTTGAAGTTGGCTGAATGAATACTGTGTTCATGTGGATTGGATGAGACTCCTGTGCACCCAGTCTGAGTCAGTGATGCTATTTAAAGTAATCTACAGCAATTAATCATACGGATGTGTTACATAAATAGTTTGCTCTGTCTCCATACATTATCTTTCCCTCCTTCTCTTTGCTCCATTTGCTTTAACTTGTACAACAATTGGTAGCTACAACCTCTTAAACCTCAATGACCCAGTAAGCCAAGCAGAACCTTGTTTAAAATGATATTGGAGATCCCGAAAATCCCAAATATGACACGCTGACATTGGGGAACTATGTATAAGCTGATGCAAAACAGGCCAAGAATACTTCCATTATGATGGATTGGTACTGTTGTATAAACAGCTTTAAAATACTTCACTCAGTATAGATAATCAGCTTCAATGAAGAGTCGGCACAACCTGATACAGAAAATATGAGTGTGATTAGATTTGAGGAAAAGTTTTAATAACATGAAACCTTTTTTGCTCTCTGTCTGCAGGTCCAGGAGTGGCTGTGTCTGAATTGTCAGATGCAGAGAGCTCTTGGCATTGATATGACCACGCCTCGCTCTAAGAGCCAACAGCAGATTCACTCCCCATCCCACCAAGCCAAGCCCATCGTCCAGCCTCAGCAGCCCACACCTCAGCCAATAAAACCGGCAGCAGCAGCACAGCCCAAACCTTTGGCACAGAGTCAGCCCACCCAGCGGCAGCAGCAGCAGCCGCAACAGCCCCAACAGCAGCCTCAGTCTCAGCCCTACGGCCAGACTCAACCCTACTCCCAGTCTCAGCCTTACAGCCAAAATCAACCCTACTCCCAATCCCAGTCTCAGCCATACGCCCAGTCTCAGCCATACTCCCAGTCCCAGCCCCAGTCTCAGCCATTCTCCCAGCCCCAGTCCCAGCCCTACTCCCAGCCATACTCCCAGTCCTACTCCCAGCCCCAGTCCCAGCCCTACTCCCAGGCCCAGTCCCAGCCATACTCCCAATCTCAGCCATACTCCCAGCCCCAGCAGTATCCCCAGTCTCAGCCCCAGTTGTACCCTGCATCCAAGCCAGGACCCCAAAATCAGCCTCATACTTCCCCAGGATTGCAGAGACAACCAAACCCTGGCGGCCAACAGACCGAGACTGGGTCCTTTCAGCAGGGCATGAAGTCCGACCAGTACTCCCAGAGAGGCCCTGGAGCTCCAGGAGCTGCTGGAGGTCTCACAGGAGGCCTTAACCAGCCTGGGGGTCCAAGGATTCCCCATCCTGGAGCTGTGCCTCTCCCTGGCATGACCAAGGCACCGTCACAGCCCGATTTGGGTCACGGTTCTCCGATGCACCAGTCTGTAGCGCGTCACCATGACCAGACCAGGAGCGCTGGTTCATCCCCAGCCCACAGACCTCAGAGTCAGGCCCCTCCTCCTGCCCAGGACGGCCTGACCAAACTTTTTGGCTTTGGGGCATCGCTGCTCAATCAGGCCAGTACCCTGATCAATGTTGACCCGCTAGCCGGCGCTTCCACCCAGCCAAGCCCTGCACGGGGCAAGGTGGTGTTCAGTAATACGACTGCTGACAACAAGCAACAGCAAGGAACCCCTGCCACCAAACCATTCAGTATGGGGGGCCCTCATGCGCCGAGTCAAATGGGTGGCCCTCATGTGCCGAGTCAAATGGGTGGCCCTCATGCCCCCACTCAAATGGGTGGCCTTAATGCGCCCACTCAAATGGGTGGCCCTCATGCCCCCAGTCATATGGGTGGCCCTCATGCACCGGGTCAAATAGGTGGCCCTCATGCGTCAGGTCAAATGAGTGGCCCCCATGCACCCAGCCAAATGGGGGGTCCTAGGATGGGTGGACCGCAAGCACCATCTCAGAAGCAGCAGACCACGTCGCATCAACATGGAATGCCCCAACAGCAGTCGCCCGCACACCATCAAAAAGGGCCGCAAGGACAACAGCATCAGCAAACACCTGCTCATCTGGAGAAAGCGCTGCAGAAGCAGGCGCCCGTGGTGGCACCCAAGACTGCTCCAGAGCCTGAGAAGCCAAAAGTGAACTGTCCTCTTTGTAAAACGGAGCTGAACATCGGCAGCTCCGACCCGCCCAACTACAACTCCTGTACAGTGTGTCACAGCCAAGTGTGCAACCTGTGTGGCTTCAACCCCACGCCACATCTGGTGGAGGTAAGAGAACAAACATGCAGTATAGTGTTCACACAAAGAGCCATAATCACATGTTCAGATGTTTTCAAAAGATAATATTGTACATAGCCATTTTAGGTGGAAAAAATGGTGGGGCAAAAACTACATTCCAAAGATGCAAAACCATTTGATATTGACTAAAGTTCAACACAGGTAATAATCTGACTGGGCACAAACATGTTTTCCTCAACTTGCTGTTCTACTTCTTAATTCACTGTTTGTTTGTGCGGTCTGCATGAAAGCCTTGTCTTGACCAGGTACCGCTTTTGAATAACACACTGGAGGCAAAAGAGTGTCTATAAGCTAGTAGTTAGTTCTGTGACCACAGTCCCTATCTTTAAAATCAATTCTAACTGCTGCAAGCTTCTGTCAAATGACAGCAACAGTTATTTGCCAATTGCTTCGGGCCTACTTACTGTTTTTTTCCATGCTCTGTGCACTTGACGTTACAAACACTGAGCTATCCACACATAGCAGCCTTGCAAGCCAAATACAATTAAATCAGTATATTCAAACTATTCCTTTTTGGCAACTGACCCTTAATTGGGTGATAATGTTAAATAACAACAGCAAACACTAACAGCATGTATTAATGCAGAATTATATACATACTTCTAGGTTTCTTAATACCACTCAAATCACACTTTTTTCTGCTACCGGCAGGTGGGACTTTGTCCCACTTTCCCAAAATGAAAGACTCTGGCCGTTCACAAAAGCACAATTACTGTAATTTCACACACACACAATTCAGAGTCATCCCTGCCCAGACAATCTATACCATTCAGCACAAATATAAAATGCTATTCATTCCACTGTTGGACTTTCTTCCTCTTTACTGCATCGATGCAGTTAGACCTGAACCTCTGAGGAATTAACTGTCTCTTCTCCCTTCTTCTGCTTTTATCAAACCGAGTATTTATAGACCTATATTACGTTTTGAGATTTATTTCATTTTCATTTGTTCTGCTTCTATTCAATATGTAGCAATCCTCCACTAGACTTTTGTTTTAATCTTTAATCCCCCACTTTCTTGTTTATTTATTGTCTTTGGGTATAAGGCTCTAAAGGTAGACGTATATCTATAAATGTATGCACCTCCACCACTGTACTTGGATATACTTAAGCGTGATTTTCATTCATTAGCCATACCCTTGGTAATTTAATAAGTACATCATATGATTTTTAATTGCATACACCAATTTATTAAATTTGTAATGAAACAAATATACCCTAACATGCACAAATGTCTCTATCAACCTTTTCATTTATTAATTTAATTTGAGTCTGTACTTAATTGTTCCTTTGAGCTTACACAATGGTACTTATTTAAGAGGAAGGCCACCAAAGTTACAAAATATGAATCCGTGCCCTGTATTGGACATTCACATCTTCAGAAAATAGATTAGTAATTATTCTAAATTATGCGAGATTTAAAAGAAATATCTGATGAGAAATGTAACCAATCAAAAGTTAATGTTGCATTCCTCTGTGCCATAATCTAAAGATACCATATTAAAGCTCAGTACAATTCCTGAGATGTACTATTCCATGGGTGATAGTGACAAAGAGCACCAACAATCCAGCTTGCTATTCAGATAGATGTACTTACAGTAAGCACATTGGGACATAACTAAGGGATTCTCAGCCAACATGCCATTAAAGGATGGTCACAGCAACCACTGAAATTGGAAAACGAGCTTAGTTTATATCAAACACACAGAATGGCTTGAGAAGGATTTTTTTGACACTTTAAAATCAATTTGGCACGGCCTCCAACAATCCATCAGCTGTTGAACCCCGAGCCTGTTTTTCAGGCCTCAGGCTCGAAAATAACATTCCCAGAACAAATGACCATAACTTCACTTCTAAAAGGGGTAACATAATAATCTTTTTTCTCAAAGCAACTGATAAACTGTGAGCTTTGGATGTCAAAAAAATAAACGATCAGTTACGGATTTTTTTTATTTTAAAGTAAATTCAGATTGAACATAGTAAAAAAAATTAAATGATTGTGTCCGTCCAAAAAAAAACATTACTTATAGTGAAAACCACAATTGAATCCAAACTATAACATATAATAAGCACCCTGTATCAAGATTGATGCAAAACAAGTGAAATTTGACCTTTTTAGAGAGATTTAGCAAAAAGAAAACCACTTCTGGGGTCATTTGGGTGCCTTTTCCATATCTCTGGCCCCCCTCGATCGATTTTGATGATTGACACCTCTTTTTAAGCGTTAGAGCCAATAGAATCGAGGGGAAGTTCCTAAAATCCATCTAAGCATTACCCATTGGTGAATGAGTGATGCGTAGCCAGAACGCCCAAACCCGGAAGCTGTCATACACTCTGGTAGCTCTCATAGCAACTATGAAAACTCCGTTATTGGCATAAAGAGCAGAAGAGATTGAGTTCAATGAGGGGGAGAACAGATGGAAAAAAGAGCGATAGACTGAAGGGCAAAAAGGCAAAAGAATGACACCGAATGAAGGTTCTGAGAGAAGCTTAATCACAAAACACAGACATCCTTTTCAGTTATGTTTTCTTTCTATCCTCCAAAGTGATTCTTCTCACACAACAATGCTATGAGTGTAAAGGCCGACTACTTTCTCACCTCCTCTTTATCGATCCAGACGCAGGCTTAAAGGTGAAATGAGGGAAGGATAGAAGCAACAGCAAAGGGTAGAAAGAAATACAAATAAGTAAAGGAAGTAAGAAAGGAAAGAAGAAAATAAAACATTTGTTATGTATATATTAGAGGACTTATGCAAACAGAGTATTTTGAAGGGAAGTCAAAGACAAGGAAATATGTACTGTAAGTAAGGAATGATGTGGGAAAGAATCAAAGAGGGAAGAATATTTGAAAGAAAAGACAGAAATACTGTAGGCAAGGATGCATGTAAATCAGTCAGGCAAACTGAGAATGACTGTTGTATTTACTTGAGGCAACGTGATGCCTTCAGGGTCTCTGGAGAGTACAGCTGTTCATAGTACTGTACCGTAATGTACTGTCACTGCCTTAAGCTAGACCTACAGATAATATATCGGGATATATAGAAGTATTATTGTGTAGTAACAGTGATAAATGTACACACAGAGTAAGGACAAAGAACGGTTCAAAATGTTATTTAGACCGTAAGAAACACAATTGACTCTCACACACACGCCGATATAAAGAAGATATATTATGTAAAGAGTACAAGTAAGTGTATTTGAGTGTGTAATGCTGTTTAAGGCCTGAAGCAAGCAAGAAAGAAAGAGAAGAAAAGAGAATATAAAAAGGGGGAAGAAAGGAGGAATATAGAAACGTCAGAGGGTTAAAACAATTAATACTTATTATTCATTAATACAAAAAGGTAAATATGATGCTGTATATATGTAACCTAACTTTTGAGTTAAAGTCAAGCAAAGATAAAATAAAGTCTTAAATAATTGGAGACCTAGAGACATATTAAAAAAACAAGAAAACGGTAAGCAATTCAGAAGTGATAGAAAGTAAAAGAGGAGAAATCAATTCCATTTAATGTTAATTGCGATAAAAAACGTGATCAACACGGCAACTCGCTGCAAATTCAGTCATTCTTTTATTAGTAGATTTTACATTGTACTCAGTAAGCTTTCTAACCCTAACAACCGCTTAGAGATGTCCCGCCCCTTAGCCTATCACGTACAATGTGCTGGGGTGCTAGTCCCTGGAAGGGCGAGGGTTACGTAGTGATGTCACTATGTATCAGAAGTGGACAAAATCCAATCAAGCCGTTTCAGGCTGGGGGGAGTGTGGACACCTTTGGAGACCATTTACATGCACGAAAACCTATATAACACACTAAAGGAAAGGGAATTCTCCAAAAAGCATGGTAGGGCCCAGGTTGAATTTTGACTTTGACTTGACTTGCCGGATCATTTGGCTCGGCTCTCTTAAAGCGCCGGCTGTTTCGGCTCCCAAACGGCTCTTCATGTTACCACAGTTTACCACGGAGCTTCAGTTTCGCCGCTGCGAGGCTCTGGCGCTTGCAGCTCATGCGCGTGCTCCAGTAAAACCCCCCCGCTCATCGCGTCCAAATCGCACACGTTCCATGTTGTCCTGTAGCAGGCACCGCCGATGTCGGGGAAACGATCTTCAATACTCCAAAAAGAATCCCACCAGACTCCTTTGCCCCTCCAACAGAGGGATGTCCTTGTCCTTTNTCAGCTTTAGTGTTTTAGTTTAATATATGAGCAAACACAATTTTTGTTTTCAGAAATCAGATGTCCACCTACTCCATTAAAAACAGATATTTTAAAAAATAATTATGAAAGTATTCTAATAGAAACCAATAAGAAAATGCAGGCACTAGGTCCACAGTATATTGATCTTTATACACTGTAATACTGCAAGAAACCCAATGCTGCCATTGTTGCCAAGCTAGCAGCGCTGCTGTACAATCAGAATGTTGATCTCTCAGTCCACCATTTTGATCCAGACTGACACATCTAACATTGTGATGGATTGCTATGACCAGTGATGTAAAGTAACTAAGTACATTTACTCAAGTACTGTACTGGGGTACAATTTTGAGATACTTGTACTTTGCGTGAGTATTTTAATTATTTCCTACTTTGTACTTCTAATCCACTACAATTCAGAGGTAAATGGTGTACTTTTACTCCACTACATGTTTTTAATACCTTTAGTTACTTTCCAGATCTGGATGAATGATGTGAAATATAATCAAGTCTTAAATCAGACTTTAGTTCACCTGGAGTAAATTCACAAGCTACCCTGCAGTATACAAAGTCATTCAAACTAGCTGCACCTTTACCAGCTTTGAGAACACTTCCATGATCAATCATTATAAAACATATCATATATATTATTCTGAAATGGACCAATCTGCACTATCACTACTTTAATTATATTTTGATGTTAATACTTTTATTTACTTTTATTTGACGACTTTTACCTTAAAACAGAGTATTCCTACACTCTGGTACTTCTACTTTTACTCAAGTACAAGATCTGAGTATTTCTGAGAAAGACATCTTTTTGGACAACCAGTGCCTTTATTGAAGGGAGAGTGTTGAAAGGGGGAGACAGAGGGGACGACTGGCGGCAAATGGTCCCAGGCAGGATTTGAAACCGGGTCCTCAGCATGAGGTCGGACTTACTACTTGGAAACTCGGAGATACAGAGATCTTCATTTGAATGGTGTCTCAGCATATGAACATTAAGAGTGCACTTTGATAATATAATTTTTTAGCTCTTCTTTATTATTTGTGTCACATTAAATCAACTGTACACATGGTACTGCTCATATTCTATCTGTGGATATGTTGCTACGATCTTTGTATTCACAAAATACAATATAAAGCGTAACTATTAACTGGTATTGCTAACCCGAGGTGACTGCAAAAACTCTCAACAAGGTGAACAGCTTTCCTGAGAGCCATCTTTTTCCCACTTGAAACAGTCAGCTCGGAAGTGACGTCACTCCCAGTTCAGACCTCCTTGAACCCTGATGTTATTTAATCTCATATTGCACATATTGATGTTAATTTAAATATGGTATTTTAGTTATGTTTAAGTTTGTTCTAAAAATGTAACCCCATTTTTGTTGAGATACATAAAGCATTTCTGATTCTGATTGACTTTAACAATTGTGTGGGAAAACCGATGAGGGAGGACAGCTCTCAGGAATATTTGAGGATATCTTATCATCTCTTAAAGCTTTTGAACGCAACCACTTCAAGGTCATGCAGACTGCAGCAGGACTGTTTCCTAAAATAAGTTTTGTGAGAAAGTGAGGGTATTTACATAATCCGTTCGATGATATTAAAGACATAACCTCTGTTCTATGAGCAGGTCTTGAGAGTATGGCACTGTTCAGCAACTTAACACTTGAAATTAGTGTTGAGAGAAGTGAAAATACAAATAGATATTTCCACATGAGGCAACTCTGTCTTGAATGTAAAAGCTTCAGCAGCTTCTCTGTCACTAACAAGCAGTGTTGGGCAGCTTACTTCCAAAATGTAATACAGTACATATTACTTATTTTCACACGGCATCTATTGCACGTCTGTCCGTCCTGGGAGAGGGATCCCTCCTCTGTTGCTCTCCCTGAGGTTTCTCCCATGTTCCCCTTTAAACTGTGGGGTTTTCTCTGGAAGTTTTTCCTTGTACCATGTGAGGGTCTAAGGACAGAGGGTGTCGTATTGTCATACTAATATTCTGTAGAAAATGTTGAAGTCAACTGAGACAAATGTAACATTTGTGATATTGGGCTATATAAATAAACATTGATTGATTGATTGATTGATATTACTGTCTTTTTTATGTAATAAGTTACATTACAATATTACTGTCTCTGAAATGTAATGAGTTACACTACTTTTATATTACTTTTGAGTTACTTTTAGCAAAATAACCGCAAAAATAATGGCTCGGTATTTTAAATGCTAAAATGTAGTTTAGTGCAGCAACAGTGTAGGCCCTTAAGGCTCAGGGTTTCCCACACATAGACTTTACTTGGGCGGCCCCAGGTATATTAACGGCTGCCCAAGTATATATATATATTTTTTTTTATTCGTCTGCGACCACGATGCCATCTGCGATCGATTAACTTGTGGACAATGATCCCTCGCTCTACGCCTCCTGTACCCAGTCCCGGACTGGCCATCGGGAGGACCGGGGGGTTTCCGGTGGCCTGGCCTGTTAAGTGGCCTGCCTCACACAGGGTGACTGGGGTGTCTACATGATGTGGC
>NW_011357368.1:2759583-2759839 GCF_000735185.1 Notothenia coriiceps
CACACACACACACACACACCCTCTCTCTCACACACAGACCACACACACACACACACACACACACACACACACACACACACACACACACACACACACACACACACACACACACACACACACACACACACACACACACACACACGTCTGAGATACTCTTGTAACTAGGGATGCACCGAATATTCGGCCGCCGAAAATGTGAGCCAGCCGCGACCATGCTCGCGGCTGGCTCACAGCCAACATGTCTGCCGGTTGGAGA
>NW_011357368.1:2759846-2771974 GCF_000735185.1 Notothenia coriiceps
TTACTCAAGTACAAGATCTGAGTACTTCTACTTTTACTCAAGTACAAGATCTGAGTACTTCTACTTTTACTCAAGTACAATATCTGAGTACTTCTACTTTGACTCAAGTACAAGACCTGAGTACTTCTACTTTGACTCAAGTACAAGATCTGAGTACTTCTACTTTTACTCAAGTACAAGACCTGAGTACTTCTACTTTGACTCAAGTACAAGACCTGAGTACTTCTACTTTTACTCAAGTACAAGATCTGAGTACTTCTACTTTTACTCAAGTACAAGATCTGAGTACTTCTACTTTTACTCAAGTACAAGATCTGAGTACTTCTACTTTTACTCAAGTACAATATCTGAGTACTTCTACTTTTACTCAAGTACAAGACCTGAGTACTTCTACTTTTACTCAAGTACAAGATCTGAGTACTTCTACTTTTACTCAAGTACAAGATCTGAGTACTTCTACTTTTACTCAAGTACAATATCTGAGTACTTCTACTTTTACTCAAGTACAAGATCTGAGTACTTCTACTTTTACTCAAGTACAAGATCTGAGTACTTCTACTTTTACTCAAGTACAAGACTACTTTACTCAAGTACAAGATTGGTACTTCTATTTTACTCAAGAACAAGATCTGAGTACTTCTACTTTTACTGTAACAGAGTATTCCTACACTCTGGTACTTCTATTTTTACTCAAGTGCAAGATCTGAGTACTTCTACTTTTACTCAAGTACAAGATCTGAGTACTTCTACTTTTACTCAAGTACAAGATCTGAGTACTTCTACTTTTACTCAAGTACAAGACCTAAGTACTTCTACTTTGACTCAAGTACAAGACCTGAGTACTTCTACTTTGACTCAAGTACAAGACCTGAGTACTTCTACTTTTACTCAAGTACAAGCTCAGAGTTTTCCGGCCTCTGGCTCCTGATAACTCTCCTGAGGTGTAGCTCTCTGCTGCCTCTCTAAAATAGATGATGCTGAGTGTTGTAGAAACACACTGAGAGGACGCTGTGATCGAGGAGCTGTCACGCTGAGGTAACTTTCCACCAGGTTCCCCGAGGCGTCAGCGCCCGCCCGAAACATGTACATGTCGCAAAACGTTCAGCTCTTTAGCTTAAGTCTCATGTCTTGAGGTTGTGAGCGCCTTATTTTCCTTTCAAATTGAATTACATCTACATGACTACATTCTGGCCGTTCTGTGTGACTGTATAGTGACACCGGTTGTCCTGTTGCATTTGAAAGTGATTACTGTGTGGATGGTAATGTGCAGTATGTTTTGTCCGAGGAAAACCTGGCTTATCATTAACATTTTATCACTGTCATTGCAGTGAACAATGCTAGCAAAATATATGTACATGTAGAGCAAAGAACAGGAATAAGGAAGGATGTTTGAAGCATGATACGAAGATGTCTCATCTAATTTGACATTTTCAATTTATACTATTTTGTTTATAGAAAAATGTACGCAGACCACAGTTGTCCTTGGCCTTAATAGATTGTTTTAACTTAAATATATTTATGTATCAACTTTACTTAAAAGGCAAGGAATACAGTCAAATGACGATGGACTAGAGATTTAATCAGCCAACAATCAAACATGTCTTTCAGGTAAAGGCTGTAATCACAACAATATTTGTTTGCTCAACCTCAGGTATTCCGCTCAAAAGCAAAGTCAGTTCAATAATTAAAGCATGTATATAATGTATAATGTAGGCTCATAAGTAAAAATGCTATTGTGAGATTATATCTCCATATTAATCTGCAAAATGCTTCTATATTCCATGTGCCAACACAAGTCGCAAAAAGATTCTAAGTCTACAAACTGGTATGTCTTAAAAAAAACATACAACAATCTGCATTGTTTACACCCAGCAGAAAGTGTACACAATGCAGATCTGGTGTCTTGTGAGGAAAGTTAGATCAGATTTGTAATTTAAAGTAAGATCAAACCCCCATTTTTCTCCCCGACCACCTGGGATATTAAGATGTCTGTCATAACCCCCTATAGCTACATGTATTTCATGTGTTGTGGAAATATATTCCAAGATGATTAGATATCAGTAAATCTACTGATGCAGCATTACACACTCTGTAAGAGCAGGAGGATTTTTTAAAACCTCCCTCTTCCTTTCCGTTTGTCTTCACGAATGGCAGCTCTGTTTCCAGCGCGAGGCACCGGGGTAAAACCATGACAGAGAGACTGTAAATTGTTCTGCTTGTTATCGTCTGGCAACCGAAATCCTGCCATGCAGTCAGAGCTCAGACTGGTGACTGGGATCCTTAGACACACACACACACACACACACACACACACACACACACACACACACACACACACACACACACACACACACACACACACACACACACATATACACACACACTCCCATTGAGGCCCTGCTGCAGCTGGTACCTGCTATACTTTTCTCAAGGAAAGAATGTACCTTTGTCCATCAAAAAGCTAAATTGGATTGTAACTGTGAATAGGAGAGTGGAAGGATGGTATTATGTTGCAGTATGAAATGCAGTGGCTAAAGTGCACTAGTTAAAGGTAATACATGGATAAGCAAATGTCTTTATAATAGAAATATTATTAATAATTGTACCTTATTAAGTTGAGGCTTTTTCCAAGGCGATTTACACACCCTTTAATACCGCAGACATTTCTATAGCAGCAATTTGAGAGTAAGTACTGTATGTTTCCCAAGGACACTTGAACTGCTAACCCTCTGATTGATAGATGCCTATTTACTCCTTGAGCCAGAGTCGCATTACAAGGCTTATTGAAATAATAGTGTACAATATAATGTGTATAAGATATACATTTCGACACTAATAAAGAGATTTCCTAATTGGATTTTGGTATATTGCGGAAAATAATCTCTATTGCTAACGCATTGTATGATACTTAACATGTTTTGTGCAGCAGGATGATCTCGTTAACACCACTTTGTGATTTATTTAGTGCCATTGGCAGAAATAATTTAAATGTATTTGATGTTGTCGAATAAATCTTTAAAGCTTGTTTTAATCTTTAATCTTCTAATCAAAAACAAGTTTAAAAAAAACGTTGACTTGCTTGATCAAATGCTCAGTTTTTCCAGAGTTATAGGACTCATTACTGCACCACTTCTATAGAGTCCTCTCTCTGGTGATTCTGTTGAGAAAAGTAAGAACTGATTTTTAAACTCCAATATCAGGGCCATATCATTTAGCCTCCGCACAACCAACAAATAATGACAACAATCCACATAATCTTATATCTATCGTCACACGTTCAAAATTCAATCAATGAAATCCAATTATCCTAATTCTCAGATGATTGATCAAATAATTCAGCACAAATATAAAGTCCTTCTTCTGGTGATGCTGTGTCCGACAGCATCACTAACATCCTTTTCAAATACAGAGATCAAAGTTATATCAAAATGCAATCAATTCAAGGACGGTCAAATCTCAGAAATACTGCATCAACATGCACAACATTGGCCTGAAGTGACTTTTAACTAAATCTTGAACAAAAGAGTAGAAGTAAGCCGTCTCTGGAGGCGCTGGTTCTATGTCTGGGCCCTATTAGTAGCTTTGTCTCCACCAGATAAAATACATGAAAATCCCTTTTAGTCGACCCGGCCTGCAGCCTTTACATGATGGACTCCAATTTTCTTTCTGGGCCACCAACCTTCACCACGCCACCCCTCCCCCGCCGCTACCCCTCCCCCGCCATAATTCACGAGGCTCCTTATAAAACAAATAGCTGCAGATTCCTGAGGCAGAGCTGCGTTCCCCCCCAGCAACACTTCAACATACATCCCTCGGAGTGTGTGTGGAGTGTGTGTGATCCAGAAAAAATAGATTTTAAATGTATTTATATTTGGACATTTATGTTCTCGGCCCTAAGATTTACTTAAAGAATGGGGCAAGGAGTACAGTCAAATTCTGATGGCCTAACCCTAACCCTAACCCTAGAGATGTAATCAGCCAACATACAATTATTTCGTACAGGAAAAGGCTGTAATCACAACAGAGATTTCTTTACACCATAATTCTCAAACAAATAGCTGCAGATTCCTGAGGCGGAGCTGCGTTCCCCCCCAGCGAGCGTCACCAGCAACACTTCAAGATACATCCCTCGGAGTGTGTGCGGAGTGTGTGACACCTTCACAAAAAGAAAAAACATCGACCAACCTACTCTTATATATACTTTACTAGTATCATGTCTGAGTAAAGTAAAGAAGAAGAAACAAAAAGGGTATTTATACAACGATCTCATGTCGATAAATACTTTCCATTTATCATCAAGCTTTTGTTTGTACAAAATAGAGGCAAAACATTTATGTTCTCGCCCCTAAAACAGACAGAAATAATGTTTTTTGTTTGTGACCTTACAGCTTTACTTAAAGAATGGGGCAAGGAATACAGTCGAATTCTGATGCAGTTTGATTGGCTAGAGCTTGTACTGGCATATGATTCGATTGGCGGACGCCTCCTTCGAAGCTTCAAAAGTTGAACATTGGTACTCCTACTTTNNTTTAAGAATGTTTTTAGAGAACGTTATCCTACCTTTCAGAAGAACATTCTGGGAACCAAAATAAAAGCTTCTGCTGAAAACGTTTTAAGAATAGTAGGGCATAATGTTCCAACAATGTTTTCAAAAACATTTTAAGAAGGTTATCACCAAAAAATGTAAGAATGTTTTTAGAGAGCGTTATCCAACCTTTCAGAAGAACATTCTGGGAACCAAACAAAAACTTCCCTCTGAAAACGTTTTAAGAATAGGAGGGCATAATGTTCTAACAATGTGTAACGACGAGACGCCGTTACTTGAGCTCATGTGGATATAATCATTGTACTGTGTGGGGTATATTGACGACAACTTCCCTGTTCCCCATGTATGTTGTAGCTGATTGTGTGCACCTGGGGCCCTGGGTTGTCTCCTCCCCCCTCACCTGTGTCTAATTGCTCCCCCCCTCACCTGTGTTTAATTGCTTCCCCTCACCTGTGTCTAATTAGTCTGTGTATTTAAGTGCTGTTTCTTTTAGAGTGGTGGTGTGTGTGAGATCCTGGTGGCTGCAGGCTGGGCTCGCGTGAACAGCAGCAGGATTGAGGCTGTGTGTGAACTTTGTGCACATTGTTTTAATAAATGCCCACGTCGGGTTATATTTTGGACTTTCTGCCTCTGCCTCCTTGCTTGGTCGGGCCGCTCAACGGTCAGTCTCACACAATGTTATCACCAAACATTTTAAGAATGTTTTTAGAGAACGTTATCCTACCTTTCAGAAGAACGTTCTGAGAACCAAATTCTTAAAATGTTTGGTGATAACATTGTGTGAGACTGACCGTTGAGCGGNCACACACACACACACACACACACACACACACACACACACACACACACACACACACAGAAAGACAGACAGACACAAGTTCACATTAAAACAAACTTCCTCATCCCAGCCTGGTCTCAAAAAACGTACGTTGCCATATTTGAGTACGTTGCCATATTTGAATACAGTAGTTTTGTTGTATTTTTTTGTTGTTGTTCAACCTCACTTTAATACCACATCTTTAACTGCGTCCATTGTACAAGAGGCGAGAAGTTTAGCTGAAGGTATGTGAGGGTGCAGTTTGGTTGTATGAGAATGTCATTTTGTATCAGACAGAGTTGCTCACAGGGAGTTCACACAGAGGCTGTGATGATATTGGACTGGGCTCAAAGTGCTGAGGCAGATTTTAATTAAGAAACATGCATTATAGTGTGATAGTGGTCAATACAATCGACCAGTCCGTGTTATTCAGCGAAGTGAGGCAATAGATTTATGGCACAGGTGGTGTGTGTGTGTGCGCATATGTGTGTGTCTAGATGATATAAGGATGTGCACACGGGTGTGTGTATATGTGTGAGACTGTGGGAAAAGAGTGTAGACTGAGATGGCATGATGATAAGAACAGGATTCATGAAATTGGAACGTGTGTGTGTGTGTGCGTGCGCGTGCGTGCGTGCGTGTTGGTGCACAGTCTCAAAAGTGAGAGGTGAGCCAGTTTTATGACTTTCTCTTGGCCAGGAGGTTGCTGATGGTAATCATGCTGAGATAGACCTTTATGTGTGTGTGTGTGTGTGTATGTGTGTGTGTGTGTGTGTGTGTGTGTGTGTGTGTGTGTGTGTGTGTGTGTAGTCCATTCATCAGGACAAAGCAGAGAATGAACTGTCAGCTGAGGTGCTATTAGGTCTTGAATGAAGGACGAGTCCTTCTCTTTGTCTTTAGATGTTGCATTTCAAGGTGCAGACTCATTCCCTGTTTCAGTAGCCGGTTTTCCAGAAGTGTTAGTGGGTTATAGGAAGTAAAAGAGACATTTATAAATGAAGAGAATGATTTTAATCAGGGGTTTCAAGAATTTTCAGGCCGAGGATACTTTAGCTGAAAGAGTGACAGAGCAGGGACTTCCTATACACATATAACATGTATTTGCATATTAAACTTGGCTTACGATAACGTTAGCTGAAACCTAAAGTTCCATGTATAAGCAAACCTTTTTAATAGTGCAAATGATACTAACCTGTAATTATTATTATTATTAGCCAAAGCTAAGCTAGCTTAAACATCTAAAGACACATGCTTTAAATGTTTAATTTAGCTTGAAAGACTGAGTAACTGCACCATTGAAGACGCCAAAAATATGAAGTTCTTTTAAGATAAAGGTGATTTTAATTGTTTATTAACTGTTAAAGGTGTATGAAAACCTCGGGACACAAGGTTTCACAGATATAAGAACATGGATGTGTACATGTTGTTTGTCAACATTAGTTTAAGAGAATGAACTCAAGATAAAAACACTGAGGCAAGTGCTTTCCTTTGAATTGAGAAAACCAGAAAAAGATTTAGGTGGCAGATTTGGTTCAGTTTTTGCTGCTTAAATTGTCTTATGTTTTTTTAGACACATTTGAATATAATTTTGGGGAAGAACATGTTTAATGTAGCTGGTAACAAAGGTTCTGCTTTACTTGAACAACGTAAATGGCAACACCGTTAAATGAACCAAGTCAAATTCCAAAATTAGCAGTAGATTAATGAACAATTGTAATGATATTCCACGTTTCCAACACACTATGTATCAACTCCATTGTATATTCCAATTACAGCTGATCGTTTAGTATCATTAACATCTTCTGCATCTAATCAGTCAAAGTGATCTCAATCTGTCAAACAGAGATGCCCATCATACTCCCTTATTTTCAAACCATCAATCATATTGTATATTGAAGAAGGCTTGATTACCACCTTTTAATGCCAGCATAAATCTTCATAAATTATATTTAAATGTAAAGCTGGTGATGTCAATCGCTTTTTTTTAAAGGTTTCATACTTTTATTTGTACATTATTTTTGTATATAAACTGTCAGTAGGGTAAAATATAAAGCTCTTTGGGACATTTTGACCCTTCACTTCTTTAAAATTGCTTCTTTTAAATAAAGGTTGGGATGTATTTGCTGCTGTAAAGATTGTGGTTAGTGGCTGAAGCCTATATTATGTCAACTGGTCCTCACAAGCATGTAGAAGGAATAAAAATGAACGTGTGATGGTGAGTGCTTCCATAATTAGCTGTAGTATCACAGTGCTTCATCATGGGAATACTTCCTGGAACATCCTCTCTCTGTGTGGAATATTGATCAGTACATTAGTGTGCTGCCATGGCTGTGAGCGGCCAGACAAACCGTTCACCCTCTGGAGTCACTCAGCATAAGAGCCTCCACTCAATGACTGACAGTCAGGATACATTTGAAGCATATACAGCGTGTGCCCTCTGCAGACCTGCTAATGTTACGTTTTACATATTGGCCTTCCTCGGATACTATATTCCTCATCTTTATAAATCTAAAATGTACAACATGTTGCTATTTTCATGCAGTAATTCTTCATGCTCATGTAGTATCCTCATACTGTCAGGATATCCTCAATCTCTGCTTCTACTGATACAATGCTGCTACTTAGATTAAGAAAGGGAAGATCTCTTTACTTCTTACAATAGTTATACAATAGTGCACCGATCATAAACAAAATAAAAAAGAATTCCCCTAAAAAGTATTTTCTCGTAACACTGCTAATTTCAAAGACTAGAGTCTAGAGGAGATTGAATAGGTCCAACAGATACAGGACTTTCACACAGAAGATTGTTCTAGGCCGACGTGAACTGAAAAGTCCTTATAGACTGGTCTGAACTTGGGTATAAATTAGGTTACGTAACAAACGTATTTATTTGAAGAGCAACCATGATTTTTCTTTTAAACTTTGCCATGCAGTTAATTGCGTTCTTGTTTTGTTTTGTTTCAATTATAAACATTAACCACCTGTTTAAAACTACAACTGTCAATCTGCTCTGATGTCATCCAAATCTGCACGTATTTATTAATCATCAATCTTGCCACTCACCAAAGTATTTTTTTTCCTGTAATATGAATAAGGTTGATGATTCATCACACTGAAATAAGCTAGTCTTTTTTATAAATGGACAATCTTTAGTGTTTTCAAACACATCCGGTGGGCCGGACCTTTTCAACAACTATGCATTAGGCAAAAGCTTGGGACTACATTACACTGCAAGTGAAATTGTCTATATATACAGTATGCATATATTTTGTCTATTATTATTTTACAATTAACTATTGACTTATGGCTTCCAAACACCGCAAAGGAGTAATAGAAAGCTCCGACCTGTTGGTCGAGGTTCAGGCCACATAGCTTTGGTTGTCCGGGCCCAGTGAGCTATAATAAACTGTACTTAAGAATGCATAATCACACACAAATAAATAGTTAACTTCCTTTTTTAAAGAAGTTGTTCTGATATTTTCCTTCTTCATGATAGATGTTGTCTAAAATAACTTTGTAAACTGGTACATTGAATCGCTCCATAAATGATCTCATGTATTCTTTTCTCCTCTCTTGTTGTCTTAGTTCTAAACACTACATTTCTCTTATGCTCACCCTCACCTTGAATTTCTACACTCCAAATGCGTTTTTCTGTCCCTCCTTCAGTCCTCCACTTTGCTTTGAAAGGCTGCACACGTGTTGATAGACAGGTCTATTAAAAGCTGTTTCCCTATGTGTAGGTGCATATGGATTCAGCAGGAGCATGTGAGGCTGTGTACTATTTGTGTTGTGCGTGTGTAGATACAGTCTGTGCGTTAATGTGTGTGCAGCCTGGTTCCTGACAGAGAAATTGAGCTGACCACAGCAGCAAACCACAAACCTCTTCTAATGCCTGCCGTGGGCTTCATTTACTTTACATTACATGTGACATTTCCAGCCACTCTGAGCCAGTTACAGCTCATGGCAAGTTAATTCAACCTGGATTTGATGTAATAACGCTACCTGTAACCCTGTCATACCTCCCACTGTTTTTACAAAGTGACTGAAACTGTGCAATGAAAAATCTTACTTGATATAATCTTTGGATGCAGCCTACTCATACTGTGCTGTTCCACTCCCCAACTGTTTCTAGAACTGGTGTTGATAGATACAATTTTATCTCAAAACCAGAAGAACATTTTTTTTATTTGTGTAGTTCTTGTGATATGGAGTGTTAATATCTGATTCTTAAATGATGACAATTTTGATAACTTTGAGCCAAGTTGAAGGACTGCATAAGACCAAAAATAAACTAGGTTTTCAATACCACACATTTGCACAACCCAAATGGTAAAAACCAATGCCGCCGTAATTTGAGGACATTTTGATGATGTATCATCTCACCTTCAGAGTGTAGAAATGTAAAGAAATTATGAAATTGGCTGCCTCTTGTCAAGTTGATACTTACCACTGCATCATCATCGCATCTCATCGTGTGATATCACTTACAGGGACATATATATTAATTCCAATATACAAACATATATAATACATTTGAGGAAATTTTGACTTGGGCCCCCAATTCTTTTTTACGATGGAAAGCAATAGGATTAGGACACTAGCTCACCGGCAGCTTGAATTACATACACTTACATACACGATTTTTTAGCACTAACTAAACTGTTGAGGCTTGAGCCTTTTAACGACACCAAGCTGGTCAAAAGAGAGGGTAAACCAGTGTAAGATGGTGCAAAGTGATTGGGCTTCTTTATGCATTGGGGTCCATTAAATCAGTCGAGATGTCCTTGAACAGGGCATTCATCATCCACATGGTCCAGTAGTGCTGCCAGTAGTTTAGGACTGTGGCTGGTTGCCCTGGACAGTTTCCATGGTACAGTATGTATGATGCAGCAGCAAGGGGAAGAACCACTGCATACATGTTGACCAAAACAACTTAATATAATAGAGACATACATATTCATGAGAATGTTTTCAGGATGTAGTTGGACATTGTTTTTATTGTGTTAACTGAAATGCTTGTCGATGTTGGGAATCACACATCAAGTTTTCTCCGTAAAATGTAATTAGCCTGTACTTGTAGTGTTTGGAGATCTGCAACATGAATATTTGATGCCGACAGCTGGCCGGCTTGTGTGTGTGTGTGTGTGTGTGTGTGTGTGTGTGTGTGTGTGTGTGTGTGTGTGTGTGTGTGTGTGTGTGTGTATATTTCAGGGTGACTGGGTTTGTATCCATGTCACACTTTGCATGCAACAGACGCAGACGCATAGTTCAGTTTTCATCTAGGCCTCACATGTCAGAATTACTTTTCCCCCCCTCTCGTCGGATGTAAGAACAGTGTTTTCTATTGAAAAGTGTGTGTGTGTGTGTGTGTGTGTGTGTGTGTGTGTGTGTGTGTGTGTGTGTGTGTGTGTGTGTGTGTGTGTGTGTGTGTGTGTGTGTGTGTGTGTGTGTGTGTGTGTGTGTGTGTGTGCTTTACTGGGAGACATTTTGGCGTTAATAAAAAAAAAAGAGTAAATGTTTAAAGTTAACATTTTGCATACTGTTTGTACATGTACTGTATTACCCGTTTGCACAACAAGAAAATGTCATGCAATTTTTGTCTTTTGTTATTTTTACTATCGACTGGTTATTTTATTACTTTACGAACTAATCTGAGTCAATTAAGTGCAGCTGTGTTGATAGAGTAGCTCAGGTGAGGGGAATGAGGCAGGAGTGCATGCAATCAACTGATTGGCTGAGGAGACTGTGGGAGCAGGGAAAGACTAACGAGGCTAATTCAGAACAGGTGTGTAGATTGCGAACGGAGGGAAAAGAAGCACAGACACACACATACAGGAGGATAGTGAAACACAATGAGACAATACGGAGGCACAGCCCCGGCAGTGACATAGGATCGACAAAATTCCAATCGGACCCGCCATTTGTAGTCACACTTACAGCTAAGTAAAGCAGTTTTCTTTAAGGTGTGGGGTAGGCAAGCTTCAAGAATAACCTAACTTTCTCTGGCAGAGACAGAAAGCATCCTAACTTTTTGTTAGCATGCTTTTTAGCAAAAATAAATCCAAAGCATCTATTGTGTAATTTTTGGAAATATTTCTTGTTTTTAATTCGATATGTAAGAACTGCTTGGTTTTTTGCAACAGTTCCTGTAATATAAAACACCTTTTTGCTGATTTTAAATAAATATATGATTTAGGTTGAGCAGTTACGAGTAAATATTTGCATTTGTACTGTGCGTGTTCCATGACTAACCCCTAGATTCCACCGGGTACTTCTGTGTCGCCTTACGCCCGCGTTACGGCCCGTCCACACGACGGCGTGCGTTGAAGCTTCAACGCTTCTGCCAATTCACTTTGAATGGGGGACGTCACGTTTCGCCAAACTGCATTGTGGGAGCGAAGCGTAGATTTGCTCGCGTTGCTGGCGACGAAAGTTGAGCAATGTTCAACTTTTGAAGCTTCGGCGGAAGCGTCAGCCAATCGAATCATATGCCAGTGCACAGGGTGTCCGCGGGGTCTTAAAAAGTATTAAAAGTTGATAAATCAATTTTGCGAAAAAAAGGCTGTTAAAAAGTATTAAACGGCATTTTCCAAGGTATTAAGAAGGTCCACAGCAACGACAACATGAAACACCCTTTAATTTACTGAAACAACATGTCGGGAAACCCCCCAAGGCGGCCCCATGCATAGCGCGCCGTAAAATGCTGCTTCTTATTTTAAGTTTCGTTGCCTTGCTCCGCTCTGTGGGGGGGCACTAAACGACTAC
>NW_011357368.1:2772019-2798340 GCF_000735185.1 Notothenia coriiceps
ATTCATATATATAAAATGTTTGCGCGCTTGATATACATTGCTGACTTCTGAAGTCAAAACAAACACATTTATACCCCAAGTGTTTTGTTTGTGGAGTCTTACACATCATCGTATCACCGCTCCTATTAGATATTCATATCTGGAATATCAACAGGAACATATTCACTCTATAAGACACACTATAAGACGAGCAATTTATGACTTTTTAAATATAATAACATCGATAAAACACATAAGCAGAGACAATGTACTATTCACCAATGCCACCGATCTACACATCACTATCAACACATCCCGAAACCCCTGTCAGTGTTTGTATGTGTTTCTTTCTACTCTGTGTCTCTCTCATCTGCTGTGGGTCTGCGTCTACCGGCTGGGAGCAATCTCCAATCAACACAGCTGCAACTCTGCTCGTCAGCCCCCTCACTGCAAGCCTGGCAGCCTGCAACATACAAAATAACACTGCAAGGTATTGAGTTCGCAGTACAACGAGTTTGTTGCGTGCAGCTCCCAACACTTTTCATAACACCAGCTATTCTTTTGACAAACTACACAACTGACAGCAATTAACCTACACACAGTCAGAGAATTATTATTGTCTCTCCTCCCAGTAGAGGATATCCAATAGAGCACTTATACTATCCACACGACCAACCAAACCAGCAGGGTCCGTCTCGAACCTACACATTCATATCACCACTTCCAAGCGCTGGAAAAACTGTTTCCCTCTTGCCGTTCCTGCCCAAATAAGGACTGAGCCAATTACACTCTACATCATCACCAACTCCCCGCTTTTCTAATAACCAATAAATGTTATCTTTTCTACACACAGCTCTAAATTCGTGGGTAAGTAACCTATTTTACATAGCTCTTAGAGTACAAAATCACGAAGAGTATAAAAAGACATCAATAAAGCATACTAAATCGTAATACCGGAACAGTGGTCAGTCACTTACCCAGGGATTTCTGAGTTGGAACAATTAAAGGGAATATTATGTCTTTATGTTCAAATAATTTAAATCATATTTTAGTAAATGGTTACCATAAGAACATTTGCATATATTTATTTAACATAAACCCATATTACCCCCTCTCTAAAAATAAACATTCTGAGCAACATAAAAAAATCTAACTTTGCAGCTGAAAATGTTTTAAGACGGGTAGGAGCATAATGTTGCTAAAATGTTATCAAAAAAGATTTAAGAATGTTATTTAGAGAAGTTTATCCTACCTTTCAGAAGAACATTCTGAGGGAACCAAAATAAAAGCTTTCTGGCGAAAACGTTATAAGAAAAGAGTAGGGCATACATGTTCTAAAAATGTTATCAAACATTTTAAGAATGTTTTAGAGAACGCTATCCCCTAACCTTTCAGAAGAACATTCTGGGAACCAAAATAAAAGCTTCTGCCTGAAAACGTTTATAAAGAATAGTAGGGCCTAATGTTCCAACAATGTTTCAAAAACATTTTAAAGAAGGGTTTATCACCAATTAAATGTAAGAATGTTTTTGAGAGCGTTAATCCAACTTTCAGAAGAACATTCTGGGAACCAAACAAAAACTTCCCTCTGAAAACGTTTTAAGAATAGAGAGGGCAATAATGTTCTAACAATGTGTAACGACGAGACGCCTTACTTGAGGCTCAATGTGGATATAATCATTGTACTGTGTGGGGTATACTTGACGACAACTTTCTGTTCCCCATGTATGTTTGCTGATTGGTGTGCTGAGGGGGCCCTGGGTGTCTCTCTCACCCCCTCACCTGTGTCTATATTGGCTCCGCCCCTTCCCTGTGTTAATTGCTTCCCATCACCTGTGTCTATTAAGTCTTGTTGTATTTAAGTGCTGTTTCTTTTAGAGTGGTGGTGTGTGTGAGATCCTGGTGGCTGCAGGATGGGCTCGCGAAGAACAGCAGCAGGATTGAGAGTGTGTCGTGAACTTTGTGCACATTGTTTTATAATGCCACGTCGGGTTATATTTTTGGACTTATCTGCTCTGCAATCCTTGCTTGGTCGGGCCGCTCAACAAGTCAGTCTCACACACATGTTATCCCAAACATTTTAAGAATGTTTTTAGAGAACGTTATCCTACCTTTCAGAAGAACGTTCTGAGAACCAAACAAAAACTTCCCGCTGAAAACCTTCCTAGAACAATGACTGTAACTTTCTCAGAATGTTTTTAGAACCAACAATTTCTAGCTGGGATGTCACTGCTGTGGAAGCACTTTGGAAATGATGTACGCGCAGCGGAGCAGGTCACGCGCACCTGACACAATTTGTTGTTTGTATTTTTCGCTCCGTTCTCTTTTTTGAATAGAGGGTGCATAACATTCAACTGCCCCGAAGATCCCGACGCGAAGCCTAAAGGGTAAACACACCAGGTTTACTAATCTACCCGCACAATTTGTCTCTGGTGTCGGAATGTCTCGCTATGTGTTACGATTGGGTGGAAAAGGTAGGACCCAAATGCAGAATTAACGAAAAGCGAGCTTTATTAAAATAATAAAAGCTGTGGCAAAAAAGGCAGTATCCAAAATATCCAAAAAAACAAACGAGCAGCACAAGGAACACGGACCGTGGAATAACATGGAGGGGAAACAATGAACCGACATGGAACACAGGGGAAGACTAGACTAAATACACAGAAGGGTAATCACAGGACAAGACACAGCTGGGCAGGGGAGGGAGAAACACAAGGGCAACAGGTGAATACAATGAGACAATCAGACACACCAGGGAAACTAACGACAGGGAGGAGGACCAGACAAAACACAAGGAGGAAGACAAAACACCGAATGAACAGACGTACAAAACCCATAACCAGACAGACAACACTAAAACCGTGACATAAACCTAGGAGTGTGACACAAAAAATATGTTCTTGGCTAGCAGAATCTGAAGAATCAGACATGTGTTGGAGGTAAAGATTAAAGAAAGAGGAAAGTTAGACCGTTTTACAGGCGTTTCTCGGGGGGGGAAGAGTGACCTGCTAACAGAGTTTGATTAATTGATTAAAGATTTTAATTTTCTGCTTTGATTCAATTCCTTTGATGATTCGAACAGCCCCATGAGGCAGTCATCACGTTGATGGCATTTCACCAAAGGGTGTCCGCACTCTTCCAAGAGGAATAGGCCGATAACACATCTATCCACCAAGTAGCCAGGCTGACGTGTTTGCAGAGGTATAAGAGTACAAATGAGTTGTATCACCCCCACCTCAAAGAGTCTTATCACACGGGGACAGCACCCGGTCCGCCATTTAAAAGCCTCCTCCGGCCAGTCTCTCCCTCTCCATCAACCACCGCGCTCCCTTATCTCCGACATGTTCCGCCCTTCCGTGTGTGCATGTGTGATAGGGGTGGACATCCGTTGCGTCTGCAACGGAGTGTGTTTCGAAGGGGCCAGATGATCAAATGTGTGTGTAAAGACTGCGGCTGTGTCCTTAAACGACTCCCCTCAGCTGACAGGTGGTTGACTAACTGATGTGACAAGACTTTCCTCCAAAGAAAATATACGAGGGCATCAGACATCTCAGAAAATGTCCAATAACAGCATCTGTTTATGTAAAGCAACAATGCCGATAGTGGCTGTAGAAAGTTTGACTCAAGACAATGGACTTTAACACAGGGAACCACAAGAAGATGTCCAACTGTATAGAAGTCTATGAGAAAAGGAACCAACTCGTAACTTTCCTAATGAGATTTCCGTCTTGATTTCTCTTTCTTCCATACAGTATCTTGGTAATTTTGTAAGCTATGCTCATATTAAGACTAAAATATAAAATAAAGAAGGGTATGCTTTAGGCTGTTGCTATATTTGAATCTATACTTTGCTACCATGGTGTTGTCCAGGTTGGGTGTGTCTGTGTTTTTGTTATAGAACTGAAACCTTTTTACAGTGTGTTTTTCGATTACCTAAAACCATTTTCCTGAGCATTCCATCCAACCCATCTCTAAAAAAAATTCAAAGTATTTTTTCTCAGTACAGGTGCATTCTGTATGTCTGTCTTTCCATCTGTAGGCCTCTGTGAGTGCCAGCTTAAGGCATTAATCATTTAAAGCAGCTCATTATAAATTCCTGCGCCTGTACTCCTGGGCTTGCAACTGCACTGTGTGTGTATGCATGCATTTGCACATGCATGTATGTTTGTGAGCTGACTAAAGTAAGCCTGTGTCTGGATGTTTATACATTAATTTAAGTGAGCATATGTGCTTGTGTGTCTTATTGTGTGTGTGTCTTACTGTCGACTGAGTTTGTGCGCGTGTGTCCAGGTGTGCGCTGCCTGCCTGGAGGCTCTCTGCTGCTTGGCTCTCATGGTTAATGCATGTGGAGAAAGAATTCTAGTCCCCACAGTTTTCTCCCTTTCTGCCCCCCCCACCCACCCTACTTCCCCAGAATAGACCTGATCCTCACTGCTCATTCAAAAAGATAACTCCCATTCCTCCCCCGTTTCTGCAGCACACCTCAGAAGAGGAATCAGGAAACCATGGAGCGCAAGAGAAAGAGAGAGATAAGGTGAGAGAGAAAGGGCAGGAAGATAAGAGGTGGGAAAAAAGGGGAGGAGGGAGTGATAAGGACACATGAGGGCATATATTAAAGGTAAGGTGAGGGGCAGGAGCAGAAAGAGGTACAACAGAGAGGAGCAAAAGTCTACTTTTAAAAAGACAGCAGAGAAACTCCCTCAGATATCTGATCAAATATTGTACAAACACTAAGGTTAGAAACACTGTCCAAGTCAAATTCTAGGAGTTCTGTGATACGGACACAGGCCAAATAGAAGCAAATGGTGGGTTCCAAACAGGTCTGATAATTATGGCAGGATTCGACTCTCATTTTAAGGCCCGTACGAAATCTACACTAAGGTTGGATTCCCAAAAGCTGAAACATGAACCATAGCAATTCAATTAATGAAATTAGCATGTTTGCGGTGGGAAGCCAGTGAGGGATGTTGTCATTGTTGCTACATTAGTGACTCCAGCTGGTTTGTCTGGCCCCCCCAACAAGAGAAAGAGGAATTGACACAAGAAACATTTGAAGACAGAACAAGAGGACAACAAAGAGCCAGATGTTTATGATTACCAATGTGAGCAAACACATTGTAATATGTTATTTAAATATTCAAAAATTAGTGTATTCTGTATGTGCAGGAATATTCAACACCAGATGATACTAATCCAAGCTCACCTGATGGTGAAATTATTACATTGCTATTTAAACCAAAATCCTTCTCAAGCATTCAAAGTCAAAGACACTGTCTGATAATTATGAGACAGTGTTGTTGTACTTGAACTCATTTTGACTCTGGTCAAACTCGCTCTTTTCCTGTCTCTCCGGGTAGTTTCCTCTGCCAGGAGAACTCGGCTCGCCAGGGCCAGGTTAGAGGTGCAGAACAGGCAGAGGTCACACACAGGCATCCATTGGGCAGCTATCACTGTGATACCTCTGCTGGGCTTATTGAGAGATAATCCTTACTGGCCGTACAGTGACACACACAGGCACAGTTTCCCAAAATCCATATCTGCTATTTCAAGGGATACATATTCCACTACACAAAGAGGACTGTATACATGTACATTGGCATAGTGGTTTCCCTAGTTGACACTAAATATCCAAAAACATGGCATTTGGCTGATGCGTCTCTCTAAAGCACCTTAAGTGTGTCCAACCTTTGTCCAACCCTAACCCTAAACAATGTTATTTGCAAAGAAAACAATTAAATAACCAGTCCAGAGGGAGTTGGTAAGGCAGAGAAGCATAAACTAAATGTGTTTACTGTAGATATTTAACCTTCCTTGTGTCAGGATCCCATTATCATGCAGTGATAAACCCCAAATAAGCTAAGCTAAATAACTGCAGTTCAAGGGCGTTCACATTTTGCTTCCTCGTTGCATTAAAAGCCTTCAAGGTAACAGTTAGCCCGCTAACTATCCATAAATTGTTGCATTAGGTTACGTTTACGAGCTGTTGGCTTTTAGCTGACCACAAGCAAAGTGATTTGAAGGGTCTGGTGCCGTGTTGGCTATTAGCCTACCACAGATTAGCCTGTTGGCAGCAACCACATGCACTGGTAAGATTGTGTAATGATTTTGTTAAACTCAATGTCTGGGCACAATTGTTCATATTGATGCTATACTGTATAAGTGAATAAATGTCCATCATTGGACTGCTTTTGATGCTCTGTACTAGCCAAACATAACACTAGAGGGTTATTTGAAAAATGTAGACTTACGCCAATGTTGTTTCCAAAAGTTAAAAAAAGAATGGCTGTATCCACCCAGTGATACGCCCAGATCTACTTCAAAATGTAATTGGTTTTCCGTTGGCCCATGCTACAGCCTTGCACCAAGTTTAATGAAAATTTGGCAAATAGTTTGTACTCTCTTGATGCTGACACACTACAAACCAACAAATGATCAAACCAATAAACTAAGCTGCAAACATAGGCTACTTAGCTTACGTGTTATGCTGTGGCTGATTTGTATGACTAATCATGTTTCTGTTGGCATGCAGTGCGTGTCCTCTTGTGACTTCCATATTGCCGTTGCCACCACAGTCCCTCCCATTGGATTTCTCCCAACACTCCCACAGAGCTTCACACATGGAAACATACAGCCATACCCGCATTCATTATAGAAACAGTGACCTTCACCGTAGATTACTTGGTTTCCGTGGAGACAGCCGTGTTCGCCTGTCATGGTGTGTAAACTATTAATGGCCAGAAGCAAGAAAAGTAGAGGGAATGGTGTAAAGGTGTCAGGGAGGAATGGCAGGAAGACAAATAAGAGGAAATAGGATAACCCAAAAAAGGTGCAAAGGACAAAGTGGAAATAGAAGAATGTCAAGTGGAGTGGGGAATTAATAAACTAAAAAAAGAAAGAGTGTTATTAATTGGTAAGAATAGGGCAGTAACACAGGCAGGTTGAGAGGTGTTATTCCTACTGAGGCATCTCAGGGTCAGTACCAGTCTCATAAAGAGGTAGTCCTTTAAGATTGCCTTAAGACTATTTAAAGTCAGATAATGGTTTTGTGCATATATTTGTGATTTTTTAATAGTTGAAATAGCAGAATAGCCTTTTAATTCAACCTATTGGCCAGTCATGAAATCTTGTACATTTACTTTTCTAAAGGTGTGCCGCAGGTCTTTCTTTTACTATTGGAGTAAGCAGTACCTAGAGTGCCTCGCTTCACAGGTGGATATTTTTTAAGTAAAACAATATGGTTGTTTTTTTGTGAGATTTATCACAATTTTAGCGCCTGCTGACAAAACAGTAGCACAATTGTTAGCGGTAAATGATATACATATGTAGCTACAGCAGAAGCAGGACATGCCAACTAATACTGCAGTATACATTCACTTCTCTTTTGGGGGTCAAGGTCAGAACAAAATGTTGCTTCTCCATTTTGAATGTTACCTCATCACAATACAAAAATGTAAAATATACCTAGGGTGGCTGACGGCCTTCATAGGAAGAGATTTAAGAAAAGCAGTAAAAAGCTGCTAGAAGATAGACAAACGAAGACGGATGGACTTCGAAGTGATGCCAAAGTTGTGCGTTTTCAGTTGGATTGTTAATTAACCACATTGATCACTCCCAACTAATGATCCAGATGAATCTTTTCATTGACCCTCTCACTATCAGTACAGAACAATAACATATGGGTTGTGGTGGGGAATCGTCCTCTGGTTTATACTGCTCTACAGCAAATGTGAGTTCTAACAAGGATAGCGTTTTGTTGCATTCTGACCAAATATACATGTGCAAATGTGTGTCAGTGCACACATATGGGTATTCACATACAGCATGCACATATTTTTTGATTTATTCATATTGTGTATGAGTCTCCATGTGTGTGAATGTGTGTGTGTGCCTGTCCTCTGAGCTGCATCTGGAGGCTTTCAAATAGGATTTTTGCTGCTTGGCGGAGGTTTATGCCGACGCTGGGGCTTTTGATTCGCCGCCTGCTCACGGACAGCCATGCATGACAGACTGCCTCCTCTACCGGAGAGAGAGAGAGAGAGAGAGAGAGAGAGAGAGAGAGAGAGAGAGAGAGAGAGAGAGAGAGCGAGAGAGACTGAGACTGAGACTGAGACTGAGCAGATGGAGAAAGTGAGATGCAGACAGAGAGGAGGAGGAAAGGTAGAGGGTGTTAGAACGCTTCGAATGAGGGAACAAGGAAAGATGGAAGGATTTTTCCAACAGTGTTTTGAATATGCTTTCCCCACATTTCAGCAAAGTTATGAGGTGTTTACTTTCACAACTTAAAATACAACTTAATTGCATGTCAGGATTCAGGCAATCGCTTTATATTGTCACTGGCAGCGACAAACCACTAATGACTTATACAGTAAATTATTTGAGACTGCTTTTTCTGGTCTATTTCAACTAAGCCACTGTTTGTGCTACTCAATTAGGATTACTGTTATTGGTAGGAAGCTTCCCGGCAGTTCAAACTGTGTGAAAGAGTGTGCCAATAATAATGTGCAGTGTAACAGGACGACTCCTTTACAGAACTCTAATACATTTGGCTTGGTTTCAGCTATCCTGGAGCTATTGAGTTAGGACTTCCTCAAGAGCCATTTAGTTAGCAATTCATAATATGATTGTAACATTTGGAGGAAAATACTGTAAATGCTGCTTTTCTGTTGTGTATAAATGTAATGTTATAATGATGGAAAAGGTTAGGTGTAATATTGAAAAATTAAACACATCTTGCCTTCTGTTTCCAATCTAAATATAGTATAAGGCCTGATAATTTATTCTGAAACTTCACGCGAGTAGTACAAAAAAGGAAAAGCGGAAGACAAAGGAGCAGTGATGAGCTATCCACTATATTTATCTCAGTTAGGTGTCGTCTGGATAATCATCATTATCCTCCGTCTGCGGTGATAAAAATATATCCTCTCAGTAGGTCAAGGTGGTCGTGTGCGTCATTAGGGAGAACAAATCCATTGTTGTTGGTCTTTAGCAGCGACCGCTTTCCTTCTTCTGGAGGGGAAACTGCCATTAGGGTGATAAATGTAAGTGGTAATTACTAAAGTGTCATTTCTGTAACCTGTATCATTAGCATTATTATTATTGTTATTATTATCAGCAGGACTGCGTTAAGGAATAGGAGTGACAGTGAGAGGGCTGAACTTGAGATTGTCTAACAACCGAGTCTGCAACTATTTATACTTTAAATACAAATGTGTGTCTGTTTATTTATGGTCATTATGCATCTCTTCCTGTTTGGTAAGTGTCTCTTTCAAGGGTTAGCTTGTGCCTGTTATGCCCTTCTATGGTGGCTGACAGGGGCAAATGCGCTACAACGGCCCAAAACATTACGATACACTTTTTTGTTTTGAGCTTCTTTCTGCATTTTTTTATTTGGAGTGTTCTGTAAAACATGCACATGTGTTGGCAAGTTTCTGAAGATGTTTCTTTATTTGTTTTGGCACATTTGTGTTTTTTAAATATGCGTCGTTTGTGAAAGTGCAGTGTCAGCCACCGTACCCTTTTGTAATAACAGTTCATTTAAACTCTGTTATTGAAAACACTGTTAATAGTCTAATGTTGTAGACTGCAGTCTAGCTTTTAAAGAGCTTTCAGCCTCAACTCGCAGACTCCACTAATAAAGACTGCAAGACGTGTTTGACAGCCTCAAAAAAATGTATGTGAAGTTAATATTTGTTTGACTATTTTTTCCTTTGTGAAATTGTGTTTGTTTGAACAACATCCTCAATGGGTTATATTTTTATATTTTAGCCTTGAGTATATCATTTTTATAATCTTTTGCTGAAAAAAACAAAAGCTCCCCATTTTTTCATTTGTATAAGCTTATTGTTTCCTTGATTGCTCCCAGGTGGAAGTCTAATAGTGTGTGCATAAGGCATCAGCAAAAACCATGTAGAGTAAAGGTAATGACGTTGAAATTGCCCTTTGCAGTGTGCGTGTGCGTGTGCGTGTGCGTGTGTGCGTGTGTGTGTGTGTGTGTGTGTGTGTGTGTGTGTGTGTGTGTGTGTGTGTGTGTGTGTGTGTGTGAGAGAGAGAGACCTACAGCTGCCTGTGAGGTTTAATTTGCCGTGATGAAGTAAAGCAGTAGCTCCAAAGTGAAATGATCTGGAATGTTCTCCATACCAGACGTCAGCGGCGGTGATAAGCTTCCTCGGCCGTATCATCATGAATCTGTTTATATTCGTGTTCCTGTCTGTCACCTCTGCCTTGTTTTTCTAAACCCTGTTCCTTCACTTCCTCCTGTTTCATCTCTGCCTTCTGCTGATTTGTTTCTCACTTCTCCTCTCTCGCAGTATCGTCTCTACCGTTTTCTCACACTGTAACACCTTCTCTGTCTCTCTTATGCATTCACACAAAGTTTGAAAGTCAGAAGGCAAATCAAAGTGAGAGATTCAAGGGGACAACTGTGACAGAACTGACAACCTGACAAAACACTCATGTCACAAATACTGTAGATATAATGGTGTGCCCCACATGTCCAAGTGACATTTACATCCAAATAATTTCTAACAGCAAATATGTTTAGAAAGAATTGTAATGGCACATGATGTTTTTTATAATGCCATAGAAATATATGTTTAAATCATTTTGCAATGTCGCAAAAATGGTCTCATTGAACCTGCGAAAACCTTTTTATTTATGTTTAAACAATAAAAGCTTGTATATAAAGATAGGTAATACAATGTGGGAAAACAAGAGCATCAAGTTGTTTCAGAAAATGGAATCATGACTCTCGTAACTATACCTTGAGGAGGGGTGAGGTCAAAATGCACAGCCAGACTCATTCACAGTACTTCAAATAACAACATTTTGTAATCAGCGTCTAATAAAAATGCACAAGGATCCTTTAACGTTTCAGACGCATGAAGCTTTCATTTAACTTCAATTTAAACCCATCCACGGCAATGTAAAACACTCGGAATAAGTGCTTATGAAGTCAGGAGACTAGAAAGAAAAGTGCACAAAGAGCCATGTTCGTATCTGGTGTGCAACCAAAACTCAAAGTGGAGTTTGAGCTAACACTTGATACTTACTACAAACCAAATTGTAACTCTATCAAACCAATAGCTTTGAATTTACAACGTTAACCAGGTGTTGAAAACTGTTACGATACTGGCTACTTAGTGCATTTAAAAGTCCTGAACAAGCATTGGTATGTAAAATGTTGCCGTTTAATTATTACCAACAGTCAATTTTGATTTCTTCTAATTGAGTCAACATTTCTTAAACTTCAATATGTCCTTTATGCAGTTACCAAGAAGATCAAAGTCCTCTTAATGATACTGTGATCAACTAGTAATTGTAACTCAAACCACACTTCATTAACTGCATTTTTCTCGCTGTGAAACATAGCCATATCTTTACAATAGCGGTGTAAGATCAAAAGTGTCAGTAGCTCATCGGACCTGAAGCAGTTAGGAATGGATACATGGAGAGATGGTGGAGAAGTTGCAGGAAATAGAGTTGCAGTGGATGGTTGGAGAGGTTTGTTTTCCCCACCCTTTTGCTCTCTCTCTTTGCTTCATCATGTTATAAAGAAGACCTGAGTAAATCTATCCATATGAGGAAAATCCAAAATAATTCCTTTAAATATTTGAAGAAATACAAATCTAGTATTTAAATAAAATTAATACTCAATGGCCTAAGGGACCAGTGTAAGCATCTTACATTTGAACATAATGAAATCTTAGTATAACAAAGCTCTTAGTCATGGTTGCCCCTTAACTGCCCACTCATTATTGAATGCTTTAAATGTGTGTGTGTGTGTGTGTGTGTGTGTGTGTGTGTGTGTGTGTGTGTGTGTGTGTGTGTGTGTGTGTGTGTGTGGTACTGAAACGGACACATTTGCATAAATGTGGGACAGGCAAGATATGAGAGGAGGGAACAGAAAAGCTCAAATCTGCAGATTTCTCCAGGAAACTAATTAATCCGGCTCGCAAACACACATTTACACATACACATTTCTATTAGCAGCCCTACGTGCACGCTGAGTCTAAAATTAGCACGCAGTCTGTTGAACAACAACCACGCTTCAGGGAGGAAGACATGCTGCCAGAAGGAGAAGATGACAAACGGCTCAGAGACAATGGAGAGACGCAGTTAGCCAAGACCAAGTCGGCTTTACAAGAAATATCATCCAGCGTTAAATATTTTGTAACTTCCGTGAAAGACGAATTAGCGAAAGACTGCTGGCCTCATTTTCATAAAACTTGGTGGGAGGGTTTATAATGCTTTGTTCTTAGGTATTAACTGGGTATTAACTAGGTATTAACTGTACACTTCTGGTCAGGGAAGTTGTGGCTCATCTGCTGTAGTGTACTGCAGCTGCTCAAAAGGTCATTTCCCGTGCAATCATCCATGTAAAGGGGAATACAAACAACTGTCTATTTTACCCATGGATTACAGCACAAGCCTACCGAACAAAGGTGCAGCTGCCAACAGTGTCAGGGGCTGCCCTAGCCATTCACCTAAATAAGGGCACTCAAAGGGAGACACCAATCAACTAGGGTCAACCCAAAATGACCACAAGGAAACCAAAAACAAGGCTACAGAGAGACAGAGACTCACAATGACTAAGAAAAGTGGAAAAAACAAGCACCAAGAACCAATGTAATGCAAATGTGTATGAGAGGTATTAGGGCCTTTTGGAAAGCTGTGCTCAAGGGCCCATTGTCTCACAGTCCAGCCTTTTAACCACTTGCTTTCCAATTTGCAGCATATTCATAAAATCGCTAGAATACCAAGCTCATGAAACGTTTAACATTTGCATGGTGAAACATTGTCTGGTACGCAGGTATGATATGTTTGAAGCATTAAAGAAATGTAGCTTTTATAGAAACAAAAGTTTCTTTAGTTGTTGTCTTTTAAATGGAAAAGTGATGAGTAAATGCATTTTATGGGCATTGTATAGTGAATTCAAGACCTTGCTATGATCTTTTAGAATTGCCTTTTTTTTTCTCACTTTGTTGTCCGTATATAGACAGAGGTAAAGTTTCCATTTACACTGCGCCGCCCACTGAAGGCACTTTGGATAAAAGCTTTCACGAAATGGCATGCATTACATTCCTCTCACTAAAGGCTTATAAAGTCACTTTTATCATCAGATTTGCAACAAGGTTCACACTGTTGCTGAATAAATTAAAGCTGTAGGAATTTGAACGATTTTAGAGGCTTTTCATGGGGTTTTTCATCTCTGAGACTGAAACCAAATTAATCTAAGGTTTTCATAAATCAAGAGATTTAGTCGACAACAACAGGGCATCATTTAGAAAGGCCTCCTTTAGGCTTGTTAGGCTGTGTTTCGAAAAAATGTAAACTTCTTCTGTTCAATTATATAAGGGTTTTTATGGAAAAAATGTGCTTCAAGGTAAGATATTCTAAACTCGGTCAACTTCATGATCAAACCTAATTAAATCCTCTCCTATTAAGCTAATTAGATATGCTCAGTTGCTACCTTGCCTTTAACCTTTACCTTGAAATGCATCTGGCCATTCTTTGCTGGAGCAACACACGACATACAGTACAATTTCAAAGCAAATGCAAATAATTTGAATCCTAACATGAGCTGCTCGGGGGCAGAAATATCTTGCACACTCAACAAGCTACAGTTTATGTTTTAGTTGTAACATTAGTTTTACATTGTAATGCTATGTCTTATTGTTGCACTAATGTTAAACATTGGGCTAAAGACTAGAACAATGTTAGGAGAGCCAGCTAATAAAGCTCATTAGTAGGGTTGTCGTCAAAAATGTCTATACAAACTAGGATTTATCCAACTTGCAGTAATCGCAATATTAGGTAATAGGCAAAATATGTGAAAATATTATGGTGCTGCAGATAAGTCCCAGGTTTACAAAAAGTATTCAACATACTTAATAAAAAAGAATGTTTGTCAAAGATCCTCTTAAAAAAAAAAAAAGACATTCCTGTTATGTCATAAATCATATACAATATTATATAGAGAGTAATTGCAATTATTTAGTTGTTTTTATAATCATGCAGCGCAACTATTTAGCCTGTTGACCTACAAATATTGTAACTGCCTGTATATTTAATTATTTATATTAGAACTAAGGGTCAGTTCTGCCTTGAAAGTGACCGAAAAAATGTTGTCCTGCTGTTATGTTCTCATGCAGGTGAGGGAAAATGTGAAAATGATTGCTTTTTTACCTCCAGATGTTTATTTGTGAGTTGAGAGGGGGAGTGATACTGAACAGCTGTAGTGCAACACATTTAAAAACATGGTTGATCTTTGAAATATGTTTGCATATCCAGAACAGTTGAATGAGGTGACAACCTGCAACCAGTCCAGACCTAATTTGTACTCCTATTATTCAGATATGAGACACCACAGTGAGCTTTTCAGCATCTTTCCCAGGTGTACTTTTTCAAGGATTGAATAACTCATATAAATGAGTTGCAAATACATGGCGTGTGGGTGTTTCAATATCCCTCATCCTTATTCAAAAGAGCTGCTACACTCAGGGTTTATCCTTTTAAGGTGCAAAACTGACAATGCTAGCACACAGCTCACATCACGCACAAAAACATCAAACGAAAAAGGGGTTCATCTGGTTTATTCCAAGATGCTACTTAAACATAAAAAATGCTACCTGCAATTTTGTGGAAGACGTTTCCAAATCACATACAATTCTAGAGTCCAAAATAGAAGTAATTTTAAGTAAACTGACTCAAAGCTTAAACTGCTAATTAGCTCTATCATAATGATAGATGTTGTCTTTTTAGAACAGGGACAACATTTAAAGGATTATGGAAAAACAGCATTCCTGATTATATGAAAACTTGTTGGAAGAGTGTAGTCTGGGCCAAGGAAGAACCATTACATTTGGGACGGGATCTAAATCACACATCATTTTTCCTCTATTAAAATGACCTTGGCGCAGATCTGCACACCCCAAATGCCTTTCCAGTTAAACATTTGAAATAGAAATCCTGACCTTATGATGGTGCCCGATGAAAAGTGAATGGATCACAAAAGTTATTACAATTCATCCGGTGGGGAACATTAATATCTCAATGTTTCAACAACAATTTCACTCGAAACCATACATTTTAAACCCCATAGTGGCGCTTGAGAAAACTTCAGGGGACCAGGTTAGTAGCATTCATCCTCTCTGCGAAATTGGGTCAAAGTGGCTATCTGCAGATTGGGGAATCTTTTTGAAATACATTTTTTTAGTAAAAAGGACACTTAGTGGGCAATAAAGATCTGAATGAGATTGAAATTACTTTGGGATGTCGAGTCATTCACTCTTTTTTTATCAATGATGATTTGCCCAACCCTAGCACCTAAATGTGAGGTGTTACTATGCCTTTTTCCCTCTTTGAGAGGCCTTTTAATAAATTATTTATTTCTAATCATGTTTTGATGCATTTGATGAGTTGTCAAGAAAATGTCATTATGCATTTTCTTTTCCAGGGCAAAAATAAATCATTTATTAATATCTTACTCTGCTCAGTAACTTTTATTTGTAGGTTTTATTACTCTATTCAATTTTAGCTTGTTTAATTTAATTTCTTTGGCTTTTTTCATGTATTTAAATGTATTATGTGTTTGTGCTATGTCCTAATGTTTTTTGAAAAACACTTTGCCTTGTGCTTGAATTGTGTAACATTAATAAGATTGCCTTGCCTTGCCTATAGCTGAATATCTAATTGTATTTTCTTTCCAAATACATGGCAGGATCCACAAATCACCTTTATATACAGCAATAAGGTAGATTCCAAACCTATAACACCCTAGAATGTATTTTCCAATAAACGCATAGGAACTTTGAGGTAGGACTTCAAACCAACATTGGGGTCATGATTGCAGGGGATTCAGGAACTTAAGTCCTTAGAAATGTCTTAAATTCAATGTTATAAGTGGTAAGCTTCTAACTGTATGTGAGGGTAGTTGGTGATCAGTTAACTACAATGATGTAAAGCCCTATCATATGATACCATCATCTACAGTAGGTATATTTCAGTGCAAA
This sequence comes from Notothenia coriiceps, assembly GCF_000735185.1. Classification (NCBI taxonomy): domain Eukaryota; kingdom Metazoa; phylum Chordata; class Actinopteri; order Perciformes; family Nototheniidae; genus Notothenia; species Notothenia coriiceps. Next base: position 2,788,009 of record NW_011357368.1, read on the forward strand.
ACAACAAATTAAATTGCTAACCATTAGGTGGCAAAGGTCAATTAGTGGCCTCAAAGCCATGATATCTATAAGGCACCCTCCCTGAGTGTACATTACATGTTACTTGTTAGGTACATAACCTATAACCCCTCTCTGATCCTCCTCTTTGGTCAGATAATTGATGTCACTCTCCAGGTTCAGTCTCCGTAGTATTATCTGATGCTAAAGGTGTCAGAACGAAACAAGAAACGGATGCTGGCAGGTGTTATTAGATTACCAGAGCAGAGTGCCATCGATTAAATATAATAATGATGTGTGATTCTTCACTGAACAGCGTAGTCCACACACAGCTGTAAAGAGACTGCAGAAATATTAACAAAATGTGCATAAAAGATCTAAGCAACTATTGCTACTTTTATGAAAAAAATGTATCTGTTTTTTGACTCACAGGATATTCTTTTTCCAATCAAGTTAAAATTGCTGAAAAATGAAGATGAAATTTTGTTTTTCATCGCATTAAAGTCTATAGGTTTGACTTTATGCTTGTTAAGTATTCATAATGAAACATACCTGACCCATTTCAATACAATAATCTCTTTAGCTTGCCTGGCTAACTCTGATACATGTTATCTGATGCAAATAGAATCAGAGCTTAATACAAACAAGCCTGGCCCTGCTTATTAGATTACCGTACATTGATTAGCTGCGATAATAATGGATAATGTTCAGTTTACGTATTAATCCATCGCTGCAGACACAACAAGAATGGAGCTCTGCCACATAGAGCTGAGGAAAGCGGGTGTTAGAGGACAGTTTGTGGCATTAAAAATCAAGGTATTTATGGATATTTGTTATCCTAAGAGGGTGAATAACACAATTCTATCGCACATTCCCATAAAATGTTGACTTTAAAGCCAACACTGTGAACATGAACTTTTCAAATTGTTAGTAGATATCCTGACAAAAGGATACAAATACATGTAGGAGGTGTTTCTTTCAAGTTATTGTACCCAGTGAAGTATATAACCTAATATGGCATGCTTATGTGTATTCATCTCATATATCCGCAGTGAAAAGTCACCCTAATGTTAACTGCATTATAAAATAACAAGGTTTGCAGGGTGCTGCTGTTGATTACATTATCAGGACCGAGGGAATACTCATTAGCTAGGACAATAATGGAGAAGAGAGTAAATGATAATAGGAATAGGGAGCTAATCCGAGCTAATTCATAATTTATGGGAAGACAAACAATAGCAGGAGCAGAGTATTAATCTGGACAAAATGGAGGAGTTAAAATGCAGCTTTGTGTTCGATGCACATTTGTGTGTTTCAATCTTGTAGATTTAAATAATTTTTGGGGAAAATATTTAATCAAGCATGGAGTACCCTTTCATATAATTAACGTGCAAAAGGGATGTTTTTTTTTTATTAAATAAGGTGGTGGTTATATTCTGCGCTGTTGTGTTGCATTTCACGTTGTGTTTTCCATTATGCCCTACAGGAAATCCCTGCGGGTTCCTTCAGTTAATTAACATCACAATTTATTGCTCGGGCTTCTTGCATGAATTATGTTGAGCCAAGTGGGGCTGTCTATATGTGTGTTTTGTGTGGGCGTTTGACATATATGCACTAGATAGTGTGGTGTGTGTGTTTGTGTGTGTGTGTGTGTGTGTGTGTGTGTGTGTGTGTGTGTGTGTGTGTGTGTGTGTGTGTGTGTGTGTTAATCTATCACAAGTGCAGTCCAAATCCCTTACTCAGGAGCTTATCAACTCTTCCGTCCTTCCACTTCATTAGCATTATCCACCGTTATCAGCCTGTACTACTCAATCTCTGTCTTGCACTCCCACACACACACACACACACACACACACACACACACACACACACACACACACACACACACACACACGTACAAACGTGTACCTGAGCAGAGATCAAAGCTCGGTCTTAAAGATGATCCTGAGCCAGACAGAAGCTGCATACGTACCGCAGGAACATTTAAAATCACATCGAGTAAAAGAATGACATAGACTTACTCAAATAACTCTCTAATGCTTTTTGGCAACTGACCTATTGTTTATTCCTTTCACTTGAGTTTCAAAGAAAAGTTGCTCAGGTAAGGCAAGGCAAGGCAAGTTTATTTATATAGCACCTTTCAACACAAGGCAATTCAAAGTGCTTTACATAAAAGAAAGACATTAAGAGCATTAAGAAATAGTGCAGCAGAAACACATTATAAAATGGCATTTAAAAACAGTCATTAAAAAACAAAGATAATAAAATAAACATTAAAACAAAAAATACATGGATAAAAGTTACAGTGCAGTTTAAGATATGAAGAGCTTAAGATATAAATAGTTCAATTAAAAGCAGCGGCAAAAAGAACAGTCTTCAGCCTGGATTTAAAAGTAGTCAGAGTTGCAGCGGACCTGCAGGTTTCTGGGAAAACTCCCAGAAACCTGCAGGTCCGCTGCAACTCTGACTACTTTTAAATCCAGGCTGAAGACTGTTCTTTTTGCCGCTGCTTTTAATTGAACTATTTATATCTTNGTGTGTGTGTGTGTGTGTGTGTGTGTGTGTGTGTGTGGTGTGTGTGTGTGTGTGCTGTGTGGTGTGTTCAGCTGTCAGCTGTCAGTGTCAGTGTCATTACTTTGCCAACCCTCCCAATTTTCGCCGTGAGACTCCCGATTTTCATTGCCCTCTCCGGTTTCCTCCGGGGGTCATATTTCTCCCGCCAATTTCTCCCGATTCTGACAAAATCATGATTTTACTCACGACTTGTTTTCACTCGCCGACTGTTAATACAGCTACAACCATTGTTGGTTCCATGGTAGCCGTGTCTCTTAAGCAGCCGCGCGCAACTCGAAGTTTGAGAGGGTGAGGAAGAAAACTGCAACAAGAATCGACAACTCCACCCTCTGCTCACTCCTTTTCCTGGCTAAAATAGCAGGTCCAGGGCCCACACATATGCCTGCCATGGTGCTACAGCGCATTGCCCTTACAACTACAATAAGCATGTAAATGTTAATCTACAGCCTCCGGCGATCCACTAGCCCACCGGAATCTTCCAACTGCAGACGCAGCCATCCTCGACAACTACTGTAGGTTCACCTTGGATACGAGTCTAAACAATTCACAGACACCACAAGTCCATGGGCGCTGACAGGGCCGGGCCCTTTGAGCATTCAGATCTGACGACGCTGATTTGGCTGAATTATGTTTTTCGGCTGGCATAAGTATACAGATAGCAACAGTCAGCTTGTTGGCTGCTGCTTGCTTCTGGCTGACCCCTAGATTCCACGCGGTTCCATCTGCGCCGCCGTTACGGGCCTGCGCCTCGGTTTTTGTCCGGCCTCCTCGGCGTCTATACACTACCGGCCGCGTTTCAGAAAGATTCAGAAGCGATGCGTCTTGCCCCTGGGCCGGCGTTCGCAGTTTTTGTTTGATGTTGGGCATATTTCTGGACAGGCTACTGTTGTACAGACAAGTTAATTAATAATTGCTTATATCCCAGTTATAAATGACATGATCAAAGATGCTGTTGTTGTATTTTAGTGCGGTAAAAAAAGATGCCGCATCATCAGTCATAATTATTCTAGTATATATAATTTACACAGTGCCTGAGAACGCTGGCATTTTCTCCTCCTACTTGAAAGACTATGAGGGGATAGGGTCTGCCAAATTAGTTTGTGGTGTGTGTATAATATTATTCATTATATATGCTCTGACCGTTCCACTTCCTGCCCTGCCCCCCGACCTCACGTTACGGCTGCGGACGCGTCAAAAAATAGGGATTCATCCTAATTTTAGAGGAGCCCTTGCGCCGGGGCGCTTCTGGGAGGCTTCGTGCGCGTAACGGCGCCGCATGTGGTTGAATAGCACCCATTGGACTGGACCGCCCATGAGCACCGCGGCGTAGCCGTAACGCCCGGCAGACGGACCGGTGGGAATCTAGGGGTTCAGGGCTCCCTTTCTTACCGCCCGGACGAGAGAGGGTAATTGATACACGCTGTGGCAGGCAGGGAAACATGTGGACTTATCAGTAACTTAGGACATCGTTAAAACAATTCTTAAACAAGATTTTATTGTAGATTATACATTTTACTGATACCAACTATATAATATTTACCTTGTTCATTAAAAATAAAAATAAAAAAAAGATATATTTTTTTAAATATATCTTTTTATTTATTTTTAATTTTTAATGACAATCAAACATGTGGGAAGAGGGGGGGCGGCGCCCCTAGCGCCCCTATTGGCCGGCCGCCACTGCTCTGCGGTCTGGTATCTCCACGGAGAAACCTCTCCTCCTCAGCTCCTGCGCACTGTCGTATGTGCGTGTTCCCGAGTCCCAGTGAATGCGCATCCTGTCGAGAGGAGTCTGGAAACGTATATTTTTCTCCTTTAAGACCCTCTTTATTCCCACGTACGCCTTGCGCTTCAGGACGACCTCCGTTGCATAGTCGTGATTGAACGATAGACGTCGCCCTTCCATCAGTATATTTTTTTCCCGGGCCTTTTTCAGTACCCTTTCTTTGGTGTTAAACTCCAGAGAGTTCACCACTATGGACTTTGGCGGTGCATTATTTTCCGGTTTTCGAACCACAGCTCTATGAGCGCGTTGTATCTGTAGGTTGGTGTCCGGTAAAGCGAGTTCAGTTTTCAAAAGTTGATCCACAAAGTCAGACATGGAGTTACCTTCCTTCTCTACTCCATACATGCGCATATTATTTCTCCTGGATCGACCTTCCAAATCCACCAGTTTCCCCTGCATGGTTCTCTGTTCTTTCATTGATTTAATCAACGCATCTGACATAGCCATGTTTACTGTCTCCACCTCATCGATTCGTTCCTCCACTTCTATCAGCCTAGTTTCGTGGGCCTGGGTTAATGCGGAGTTCGCAGAAAACTAACGGAGCTTTGAGCATCTTCCATCTCCGGTGAATTCTGTCTTTCTAGTTTGTCACCTTTCTTTTGACTTCTAGTTCTCTTTCCCCCTCTCATTCCAATAAAACACATCTATTTGTATATTACTTGGCGAGTTAAGGGGGTTGGTTTCCAATCACTATCGGGAGCTGAAAATTAAGCATCAAACTCACTCGCCTTGCTCACCGGAAGTGTTATGTAGCAATTTTGAATGATTTATGTATTATAGCTTATGTGGAGCGTTGAACTCACCATAATGGCACTTGTGGTGCACTTGTGGTTTTGTTTCTTTAGTCACTCTTTTCTTCATCCCCTCTATCCAACTCACTGTCCTTTCCCATTCCATCCGCCCCTCTCTGAGGGGGAAAGCAGCTTCCTGCCCCTTTGTCCAGCTGGCAGATTGAATAGAAACTCCTGGAAGGATTGGCAGGATTCAGCGCCAGTGAAGAGAGCTGAGAATCCGATCCAAACTGAAGGGAGGAGAGGGGAAGTGCTCCATGCTGCTTCTAATGTGTAACAAGGCCAACTCCCTACAGAGACATTGTTCTTTTGAATTAGAACAAATACATAGAAAAGTATTGAGAGAGCTGAGATCAATTGGATGGAATGGAAAGCGAAGTCCTATAGCTTATACTATAGTGGATCAATGTTTCGCCTTTAAAAGCTTCCAATCAAGAAATGGTTCTGGGAGATAACATCAACATAATAATATACCTCACTACAAGTGTACCCTTAGGGCGCATTCACACCAGCCTTTTATAGTCCGGTTGAATCGAACCCTGGTGCGTTTAGCCGCTTGGTGTGGTTCATTTGGGTCGGTGTGAACACAATCCGAGATCTCTTAAGTGAACTAAACAACCGGACTCTTGTCCGCCAAAATAGGTGGTCTCGGAACGCTTGCTTGCGAACTCTGGAGCTGTTCATTACTGGTGTGAACGCAGTCCGCACCAAAACATAGGAAGCGTAGTATTTACGTATCACAAGAACGCGGATATCTTCAGATCTTTAGCGAAAGAGTCTTTCAAGACATCCGCGGTTGTTTAGTTAAAGAGTAAAGCAGAATTAAGTGTTGAACAGTGTCGTGTAAAGTCAAAATGCTCCGTCAGCTACATAAAAGTAAGAATACCTGTCGTCGGTGAAACGCCCCTCCTTACTGCAGAACGTCTCTCTATATGTGTTATAATGTTTTTTAACGGACGTTGTCTGATTATATAATCATATGCGCGTGCCGCTAGAGTCTGTTGATCTCCAGATTAACAGCAGCATGAGAATAACCTACCGATGCTCCATGGCGGAGGCTCCGGTAGAAATTGCCGGGATTTGCGTTTTTACCCCCTTAATGTCTGACCAATGGTTGAACAGCATTTCCGTGCACTTGACTTGTGTTCAAAGTTTATAGTCTGTTTGAGTTTTGCCTGTGTGAACGCAAACCGAACCTTCTGAAAAATGAAACAATGTAACAAACTGTGGTCTGGTGCGCACCAGAGAAGCGGACTATTAGGTGTGAATGCACCCTTAGAAGTAGTAAACATTATATTTGCACTTCACAAAGGAATCTTACACATGATGCGTTTTTGCATGCTAAAAAAAAATCCAATGTACATGCGCCTATTGTTCAGGGCGGGAGAAGGGCACTACGACTGTGCCCAGAGGAAAGAGAAGTTCAACTTTTCAACTTTTTTGACAGAAAACACAGCCAGGTGGATGATGATTTAGCATCAATTACTGTAGTATTGATACAATAAAACAAAGTCAGCTTGTCCAGAAGCTCCAACTTTGTTTATGTCCACATGGCACAAAAATGCTCAGGAGCTGTGCCATGCAGAGAATCCTGTAAACAGGGCAGCGTTAGAATGATTTGGCACAAAATGTCTGTTTTCTGTAACTTGGTTCTGTGTGTTAATTTTGTCTGTTTAGATCTCTTGTCTTTGTTTCAAAGGAGCTTTTTAGTACAACAGGGCCTTTAAACACTAGCCAAGGCCTGTGAGCGTAGAAGCCTGTAATGTGCTGAATGAGCTTGAACTTCTCGTACTCAGTAGTATTATGTCTATTAACTCGGTATCTGCCTCACTGATCCGTCTGATTGAAAGACTGTTTGCCTGCCTGTCCTGCTGCTCCTGCTGTTGTTGTTGTTGTTTTTGTTGTTGTTGTTCTCTAAGATGTGTGTTTGTGTGTGTGCAAGCTTGTGTGTCTGTCAAGATAAGACCGTCTGACAGGCTTAGGATTGACCGCCTTGCCTACTGACCCTGCAGCAGGAAGTGAATGAAGGGAGGATTTGGTCTAGTTAATCTGAGGGTTTAACCAGATGCAATAATACACACACATTCACTCACACACACACACACACACACACACACACACACACACACACACACACACACACACACACACACACACACACACACACACTCACAAACGCTTCTTCAGTGTGTTGACTAGGGTTTGCAGATTGCCTTATGAAGATGTCCACAGTGAAACATTGCAGTAGGCGGTGATATCGTTGTAAGGGCTGGGTTGTTTTCGTCTTATTGGCTACTCTTATTGGCTTAAGGTGCTGTGAATTAAGTGATTGCACTCACTGTAAGACCGAACAGTACAAGCTTCTTGAAGAATATGGGTTGTTTTAACCCAAACATTTATAAAAGTTTTAATTCACCGCAGCATTTTTCTGGTATGACTATGAACTGATTTTGCTAATTATTGTGTGTATACCAGGTATTCATCCACTTTGGGGTCATATCCGGGGATTGTACTCAAAATGGTTTGTTTACTGAATCTGGTCTGACGTCATCACGTATGTGCTCCGCCCCCGACGCTGCCTTCACTGCTCTCACCATGCGCTCTCACCGATGGCTCTCACCCATGCGTTCATTTTGAGTTCCGCGATTACAGCTCCTCTCATATGAAATCACTCAAACTCAATCTTTCAGAAGTTATACTCTTGGACCAGACGTCTCGAGTCTCACTGCCGCGAATTTGACAGCGCTACTCCTGGTTAAGTTACGCTTCTTGCCTTGGCAACGAGTATCTTAAATGATGAATTTATTAATTTCTGCATCTAATGCACTTAGTGTCGCGATGGCGTGGTTTGATTTGAGCTCTTGTTAAGCGTTAGCCTTTAGATTTAAATATCTGGGCCTCCCTTTGGAAAAATGTATTTAAACCTGCCTAAGCAGTATTTAAATATTGCCTTTGAGGTGTATATCTCAAAGTGGAACGTTTGTGTGCAAAAGTTTCTCTTGGAAAAATTCGAACGGCAAAATGGCGGCAGTTTTTACCAATGGGCTTTCAAGTTAGCTTGCTTTTACAAAACATGCAGAACGCACGGTTTATGGTAACAACGTTAGTGGATAAAATGAATGTGGATCTAGATTAACGTAAATTCCTCTATGCTCGAAGATTGATAAAAACCTGCCAGACATGCATGCCAGTAACAAAAGAGAAGAAAAAAAACTGCCCGCCATTTGCGCGGTTCGAATTTCCAGAGAACTTTTCCAGACATGCCCAGGCGGTAACAAAAGAAGAAAAGCGGCGCCACCTGCCTTCCATTTTATGCCTGAAATAGTGTTTTCTCTGAACATTTTGGGCTGAAAACTTTGCCCCCAACCCAGCTAACCTTCAATGTTTTTTTTCTCTTTTAGAGCAGCCAACTGGCAGATGAGAGGGCCCTTCTTCAACCTGGGTGAAGCCTTGCAGTGGATAAACTGCTAACGCGCTTGGGGGTGTGGGGGGTGCGCTAGTGGGAGCCTGTGGGAGCCACGCAGCAGCGAAAACTGTCTGGTGCGCTTACGACTCTAAGGTGCGCCGCGTTTGGGAGGGGTGGGATTGGTGCTTAGTGTGTGTTAAGATGAGAGGATAAAAACCATCCTTGATTGCAAAGTTAATGCAGACTACCTTGTCGCCCTGCGGCCGCAATGAGATCCATCAATGATGAAGCTACTGTTGGGAAAGGATCCTTGCGAACGCTGGCCTGCCTTGACAACCTCGGGAGTCACAGCGCTGAAAATATTTGTAGATATTACAAGCTATATAATAATTTTTGTGTGCCTTCGTGTCACTGATAACTGTTGCGCATGTGTTTACTCAGATTTAGCATGTCATGTTTCGTTTAATCCCTGCCCTGCCTTCAAGTCCAGCACTATACATTGCTGCGTTACTCTGAATTAAAGTAGTCATTTTTATATTTTGGCCAGAATGTGTGCCAGAGTTTTCACGGATAACGAACCTCAACCTAAAGACCACTTATTACGCGGAGTAGGACTTGGATCGGCATGCTGTTGAGGCTTGTTTTCAGGAAAGAAGGCGGCACGCAAAGGCAAAGCTGTTCTGAAGTTCAGCTCTTCACCGCCTTATGACCTCCACAGGTGAGTCGCGTTAAGGCCTCCTGATGTGTTATTATCATACTTAGAGTGGATTTCTCTTGTGTGTGTTGGGGGGCAGGGGGGTCAGGGCCTGATAGATTTTAGATTTATTATTAAGATACTTGTGTGTTTGGGGAGGAACAGCAGTTGCTGTATTGCACCTTGTTTGTTGCTGCTAATGAGATACAAGGGTGGGATCGCAGACGCCCTCAATTGCCTTCAAAATGGTATTCTCTTCCAGTGCATGGAAGAGCCCTTGTGATATAATCGCTTGGATTGGCTATGCTGCTTTAGCCATCAAAGCTAAACAAAGAATTGTTTTCGCAGTCAAGGATCAAGGTGAAGTCCATAGCCGACGTGCTGCTCTCCTCCCTGTGTTTGCAGCATTCTGCAGAGATGAACACCAGGTTTCTAGATCTGTTTTCGCCAGTCAAGGATTCAAGGTGAAAGTTCCATAGCCGACGTGCCTGGCCGTCTCCGTTCCCTTGGTCTTGCCAGCCGATTTTCTGCGGCATGAGCGATGACTCCAGGTTTCTTTGGGCTTGGGCATTGCTAAGTCAGCCTTATAAAAAAAAACCCCCTGTTTTGTTGAATTGTATTTGACAGCCCGATCATCAAAAAAGTATAGTTTTATCTTATAAATCATTACATTACACTGACACATGACACACATGCATCACACAGACGCACACATAGACTGACATGCATACACACTAGGGATCTGCATCTTCCTATCAGCTGAGGCTCGGATGCGAGGGGCGCAATCTCGATTTACGTTGCCACGATTACGATACATTAACGATACCTTTGAACAACACCAGGCGATGCGATACGAGTACGGATTCACCCCTCGTTGCGGATACAGCTTCGATACGATTTTATTCAACATTATGCCGATTCGGCGATACGATGCCGATTTCAACACGATGGCACAAAATATATGATACTGCGGGTGACTATCAGTAACTTTGGACATTCAGTAAAATTATTGGTTTTACGACAGAGTTGATTTTTTGAATATCTAACTATCTTCTTTTATTATATGCCGCTAGGGCAAATTCAT
>NW_011357368.1:2800267-2819523 GCF_000735185.1 Notothenia coriiceps
CTGAGGCAAGAGCAAGCAGAAAAGCGTCTGCACTGTGTGTCTGCGCTATGTCAAGGTAAAATATTCGCACGTTCTGTTGAGATTAGACTGCTGTAGAACTTTATGTTGCGTAACCATGGTTCTCAGAAAAGCATGAGTGAGATGTCTCACAATGGGATGGCCTCTGCTTATTTGCTAGACAGGTAACCTTCAACTAGCGTGTTTATTTACAGTGCTGATTTCTTTTATAGAGTAGGGCTGTGCAATTAATCGTATTTTAATCGCAATTACGATTTTGGCCTGCCACAATTACGAAAACAACATAATCGAAATAATATATATATTTTGCTCTGCTAGGTTGTGACAGTGCACTGCAACATATTTGATCTAATTTATTTTTATTTATATATGTTTAGTAGCTTGTGGAAGTGCGCTCCAAAATATTTGTTGATCTTGTTTATTGGTATTTATTATTTTGATATTATTTATTTAAATGTATCATCTTTTTTTTTCTTTTTTTTCAGTTAGACTATACGTTCAGGGTAATCAACGGTTGAAAAGATACTGTTCAAATTACTATTTGTATTTGTTTTAAAATTCAATAAATGGATGTTTTCAAAGTCAATGAATAATCGTATTTGATAATCGTGATATCAATTATTGACCAAAATAATCGTAATTATGATTTTTGCCATAATCGCACAGCCCTATTATAGACTATTAAATACAAAGCTCAAATCAGTCTTATAGAGACACTGTGTTGTGGTAAATCTGCAAGATACTGCTAATTAAAATGAAAAACAAAAATCTCTTATAATAACCTATACCTTGTTGTTAACTCTTTTAGTGATTAATTATCTGCAGTGGATGCTAATGTGTTAGCATGGAGCATCAGGGTGATTCTGGTCCCAATGTTCTCCATCAAAAAAGTAAATAGAAAATAAGAGCCAACAACACAACCACAGTTGTTTGTTTAATCCAGCAGAGTGTTTATCATGCTGTCAGCCAATGATATGCCCCAGGACCTGACATCAGGAATCAATGAGGGCCAACGTGGCTAATATATCAGACGTGGCCTCATGCTTCCCGTTGTGATTTCTGTCTGAAGTCTTTACTTTCTGCCCGGGGTAGGCCGATATTTGGTATTTGTCACCAGACGCTGGTGGTTTGAACCCGTCACCAAAGGCAACCGCCAACCTCCTCTCCATCCCTCCATCCATCTTTGAATAGCTTTAGTCGCATTATTTAGTCCTTTATTCTTTACTTTTTCCTGCATCTCTTTCAGTATGCCAAATATATCCCAGTGTTTGGGTTCCTGTCTTCACATCACACCTGTGAAGAGTACACACACACACACACACACACACACACACACACACACACACACACACACACACACACACACACACACACACACACACACACACACACACACACACACACACTCTCTGTCACGACCTGTGTGTCTTGCCTCAGCACATTAATGGAAATTCTGTCAGCGCTTCGGGGAAGGATTACTGCCACTTGCTGAGCCCTTACACACACTGTCTATAACAAATACACACAAAAAGCCTCAGAACAAAGTTAACGTACACAACACACACTCAGCTCCGATACTTGCTTGCTCTCATTAATTTTGCTCATTCATACATTTTCTACTTCAAATCTTTACTCTTTGAATTACATACATTAATGTAGACAAAGCTAAATCTATAATTTTTGGAAGTTTTCACAGAGAAACAGGAAGATTTTTTATTAAAAAGCGTATTTGTTTGCACTGAATTTCAACCCGCTTTTATGCTATCACTGTCTCTCCCTTTTTCTTACTGACCTAATTCATCTCCCTCGCCTCAAACCATCCCTCTCACTTCTTCCATCACTTTCTATGCATTGGCTCGTTCATCCAGTTTTGCTTCAATTCAATGTCATTCAATTCAAAAGCACATTATTGGCACAAAAGACAAAAGAGGCAACATGCAGAGCAAGAGCATCTCTTTCTCTCTCCTCCCTCGCTTGAGCTACAAGGCCAGACAAAATCTTTATCCTGTCTGTCCCTTGTGGATCTGTTTCCAGACTTAAAAGGATGTGAATGGAAATAAGCTTCCCTGTCTCTTATTGTTTTGTCATTCGGAACATTATCATTTAACTGTGACGTCAGAACAGGATGAAATGATATTCCACAAATGCTACCTCACTGTAAATGAACATTATTTGATGATCCCATTGCCACAAGAAAGCTAAAATGTTCCGGGGTTATATAAGGACAAAAGTGAGAAACAAGATAATTGTTAAACCGTTGGAATAATGTTTCTAAAACTTGACCTACCTCAGTGAGGTGTGGGTTGGGGTTGAATCCACATTGGTTGCAGACGCAGGCCTTACACTGGGTGCAGGTGTTGTAGTTGGGTAAAGCCGGTGGGTTGGACAGTCCGGTGGACTTGCACACCGGGCACAGCTTGCTGCTCGGCATGGGTGCGATCTGTGGCACGGAGTAGGGCGAGGTGGGCGTCACGCCGCGGTCAGGCGATGCGGAGGAGGACCGACCTGTCCTGGAGCCGCCCGAGCCGCTGAAGTCAACCTGGAGGTTACGACGGGAGGCGTGCTGCCCGGGGCTTGGCTGACCACCATGGCCTCCCACGCCGGTCCCGGCTGGGCCGTGACCCATACCGTGGCCAGACATCGGGCCGTGCCCCATGCCGGGCCCCTGGCTCGACTGCATATGCCGCGGGGTGGTGGGGGTGTCATGAGTGGCCAAGCGGTAGGGCTCGCCAGGTCTGGCTCCTATTCCTCCTCCTCCGCCTATTCCAACTCCCATCCCTCCAATACCTCCTCCTCCCATTCCTCCCATTCCTCCTCCATGACCTCCTTGTTGCATGCCGAGCTTGGGGCTTCCCATTGGACCCATCGGACCCCTGTAAGATAGGGAGAAAGCAAAGGAAAATAAATTAACATCTTCTTTCAACTTTAAAGTTCCTGGTAAATTCTCTCAAGTCAGATGTACCACTACAATTAAAGGGACAGGTTATATTTCTGCTACCACCAAACACGATAGAGATGATTTTACATTGAAATAGTTTGTCTCTGTTCTAATGTGGTTCCAATAAATATTGCTCACAGCAGACAAAACAACAAAGAGATGTTGTTAATTTGCTAACTAGCTTTCAGACAACATAACAGACGCCTTAATTACCCATTGTTTTAACAATTTACTAAGAACTACTTCTGTAAAATGTTTCTGTTTAAATAGCGCAACATTTTTTAAACACAAGTCAGACACGCTGTCTTGCTGTTTTAATAAGTAAACAACATAATAAATCCTTTCAAAAAAGTTTTTGTCGGTGTTCATTTACATTTTAAACAGACACATTCCTTGCTGAATGCAATAAAAGTACTATTATGTTTTTAAATGTAATAAGAAGCATTGGTTGATGCCATCGCTGTAAAAAAGAAATATATCATTTTTTGAAAGCATCATTAGATCAATGAGCACTTCAGGAGAATTCAGCTTGGTAATTGTCATTGCATACTAACAAATTCAATTATATCCTCATTGCCAGTGAACCGACAGCAGGAAAAAACATCAAAAACCAACAAAATAATTACTGATTCATTCACTGGTAGCTGCTGAAAGCCGTGGAAGAAGCACTGAACATCCACAGGCAAAAAAAAATTAAAATGGAAAATAACATGGCACGGCAAGACCGACCACGCGCACACACGCACACACACACACACACACACACACACACACACACACACACACACACACACACACACACACACACACACACACACACACACACACATATACACAGAAGTGTACAGAGAACTCTCCTCCCAGTCAAATCAAGTCCCCAAAACAGAAAAATGCTAGAACAGAAATTGGCGTACTATAGTGTGCAATTATTGACTGGTATTGACAGGCTGTTGATTCATTGAGCGATTATCTTGCTCTTTGGCGGACAAAGTTGCCGACTAGCTTAGTTAGGATTAGCTGGCTTAATTACGGGTTAAAAAAGCAAACTACTATTTCTGCTGACTGAGCAGATAGAATTGTATCTGACAGTGGAGCTAAGTGGTCAGAAGACTGGTTCCCCTTCTGACTGACTTGCTTACTGATTTAGCTAAAAGACGTCGCTACAATTAAGCCAGTTGTGACTGCCTTGCTTAATGTAAAGCTGACTTACTAGCTTACCTACTGATTTACAGTGCATCACTTCCCTCACAGTTAAGATGTTCTTACATGATAAATAAATGTTTAGCTTATGGAAAGATCTAAAGTTAGTTCTGCAGTTAGGCAACATTTTGGACCAGTAAAAAAAGTGCAATTTCTCAAAATGGTGTTTCCAAATATTTCTGCTACTGGGTCCCTATACGGTTTGGAATTGCATTGATTGGGTAAGACTGAAGTTCCAACTCTGTCAAGACAAGTCCAATGGCCAAGAGCGTACTTCAAATTGCTTGTGTTGGTATGAAAGTGGTGTTGTAGGTGATAGATGTGAATGAGGGGCCCAATTGTTTTAATAATGTCCAGATATCCATAAATCAAAATGGCTGACCTGACCCTGTCCTTAAACTAAATGTATAGAATTTATTTGCAACATCATAGTTTTTCAAGGATATGAGCGTCTCTCTAACAGTTGTATGCAGGATATAGACCAATCCAATTTTGGAAAGTTGTTGCCAGAGAACATAATCCAGTCAGCAATTACATTTCCGTTGCCAACTGATGATTTACTGCACACCCTGGATGATTACTTTGTTACATTTATGATTGGCTGCCTGTCTGAGGGGATGAATGGCTACCTGACTACCTGACTGGCAGGCTGACTACTTTGCTGGCTGACTAACTGCAGACGCCACGTCTGTCAACTCAGACGCTGAAATGGGAGTAGCAAAATTATGACAAGGCTGGTGTGAAAATGATCAAAGGGAAATAACAGTGTGATGCAGGAGAGGGGAAAGGAGAGAGGAGAGGTCTCAGCAAAGAATTACCCTGCTTAGCATGCTGCTCCACAAAAATACATATTTATGCCATGCACACACACATTTCAAGGTGTTTCCCCTCCTGCCTTACATGCTCACTTAATACACTCGGTCACTGCAACATTATGAATCAATATCTTATATTCTAAAGTCAGTATTAGATTTTTTCAAGGTTTATAGGTCCATAAAAGTACATTTATGAAGAGATAAACACAAAAGAAAAAAGCATATTCAGGGGATTGTGTAAAGTCTACTTGAAATATCTCAATGTAAGGACAGATTCTAACACACTGAAAATGGTATATAGTTTTTCACAAGTACTATTCTGTGTGAATCATAAAAGAGATATCAAACAGCAAATAGAGAATATATTTTTGAACACACTTAAGATTTTCCCCTCACGTCTTGGAATAAGAAGAATCCAGGGCACCAGCAGGGGGTCGAAGTAGTTTCCCTCTCACTGCAGAGGGAACTTATAAAACACCCTGTGACCCTCTCCTCTGCACTTTAATTGAAATTCCTATCAGTGGTCATGCTGCCTCAGGAGGACATGTGGAAAAAATGCAATTTAAACCAAAGAAAGAGAGAGGACGGACACTGTGAGTGCAAACACAGAGGAATAAGCAAGAGTGGAGAAGCATAAAAAGACTGGCAAGTGGAATGTCTCTCAAACCATTTAAAGGGGCCCTGTTATGCTTTTTGAGGTTTTCTCTTTCCTAAAGTGTGTTATATAGGTTTTTGTGCATGAAACACCTTGAGTGGACTCTTTAATGTCTTCCATAACATAATGACATCTCTATGTAACACTTGTGCTTTTTTGGCATGACATTGGGCCTTGGACTAATGGGTGGGACATCTCTAAGCAGAGCCAGCCAGCTAACCAATCAGAGCAGACTCGACTCTGGTTTCAGACAGAGGGTGAAAAGAGCAGCACAGGCAGTATGAGACGGTAGAGGCAACAAATATATACCTCAAAATTAGCATAAAAGGGCACCTTTAATTGTACTCCAGCTCAGTTTGATGTATTTTGTCAGTGGAAAATAAGATAAAAAACCATAAGCTCTCCTATAGGAGTGGGTATGAAAATACACACATCTAACTCCTTCCCTTCACACAGTCTGCGTTGAGCTTCTTTCTCCTCTCTCTCCCTTTCTTTGTTTACTAAGCGTCGTGTTTAGCCTTAATAAGAGTCATTATAAAGTTACACTCATTAAGTCAACCAACAGACCCAAAAGGGGATCAACAAAAAAAAGCAGCATGTTTGTAAAAAGCAGGAACAACCTATTTGTATTTCAAATCTGAGTCACCTGGGTAGAAGGTTTGAATTGGACATGTTCTCGGAGCAGTTTAGAGTTCAATTGGGGGTAGAAGCTCCACATCAATCAAAACTCCGAGCCTTAATAACATTAAGTCAAGCATTAACAACCCCAATATTAGGAGTACTAACACAACTCTGGGAGAAGTTTAAAACTTTGGGCTCAATATACTTCTGCAAATGTCCTCCAAAAGTTCAAAACCACAGAGAGAAAACCAAATCAAGAGACAAAAAATATTAGACATGAATGTGCATGCTTAAATAACTTGCTTTTCACAGAGAGCTTGATTAGTCAAAGCTTAAAATGTCCCGGGTAATTTATTCTGACAATTTCAACCATGTCAAATCACTGAAAATCAAAAGGCAGTTTTAGTTGATTTTACCAAAATAGCTTAATTCATATGTGACTATCCAAGAAACTCAAAAGAAGTTCAAGAAGATTCACACATAAAAATAGTCAATCATTTCTGTGGGCATAGGAAAGCATCTTAAATGACATTTGTAATTTGAAAAAGGGACACAATTACACATTTTCAAATTATGAGCAATGTCAGGGGTCTACAGGGGTCTTGGGTTCGTAATTTCCATTGGTGGAGATTCCAACACATACACTGACGCAAGTAAATCAATAAATTGTATATTTTCAAATCTATATTGCTCCGAAGGCTGTGGCTCAGTGGATTAGTGCTCAGTGGATAGTGCGCTGATCATCGAATCAGAGGATAGCAAGTTCAATTCCCACTGCAGCATGTTGTTGTGTCCCTGGGCAAGACACTTCACCCCGAATTGTTCCTGTGGGGATTGTCCACAGTACTGAATGTATGGAAGTCGCTTTGGAAAAAAGCATCTAACAAGAGATATGTAATGTATATACAGTATATGTATATTTTTTGAGACGATAGAAACAGGAAGTAATTTTATGATACCAATCAAAACCAGTATTAAATAGTAAAGACTATATTGGTGGTGGAACATAATATTATATACATTAAAAGTGTAACATACATGTTCAGCAGGTGATAATATCAGATTGAATAGGTAAACTCTAATTTAATTTACAGTGACTCTTGAAGTCGTTTTTTGATGTAGTTATTTAGATGCTCAGCATAATTGCTGTTTCTATGGCAACCCAACCCCCGTAACACTTACACCCCTCTCAGATTAAAATACACGTTCAGTGTTTTTGATGTTTCCCTTTTTAGAAATGCATTTTCTTTTCTTTTACACCTGCCAAGAATACATTTCTGATCTAATTCCACCCCTCCCCCCACCCCCTCAATTTGTTTTATATTATTTCCCCCAACCCATGGGCGCGGGAAGGGGGGTGCTGAGGGCGCTGCAGCACCCCCTAGCGGCAGGCAGGGGGTGCGGAGCTCCCCTGTCTGAATGATTATTTGACGGTTATTGCTGCTCCCGCTGTGCATAATCTGTGTAATATGTACCCAATAAATTCCACATTGTTGGTAAAATAATATTTTGGCCTGCCCCGAATGTTTTTTCTGTAGCCCCGGACAATTCTACCTCAATAATATTATTATTGAGGTAGAATTGTCCGGGGCTACAGAAAAAACATTCGGGGCAGGCCAAAATATTATTTTACCAACAATGTGGAATTTATTGGGTACATATTANACCGGATAGTAAAAACCATGAATTAAGGCTTTGACAAGTCTGCAGACAGACGGCATGCGAAAAACCTTTTAAAATGCGTGTTTTCTAATGGAGATTTGGCTAAGCTAACGTTGTAAATGCTCCGACCGTCCACACTCACAACAACGGCCTATACAGACATAAATAAACCAGCGACTGTATTCGCCATGACACAGACAGTATGTGGTTTGTACTTGTTTAACTTTCGTCTAGTTTCTGAACAGATACCCCAGAAAAACAACACAGCTGTTAACTCTTAGCACTCAGAGCTCACAGCTCTTCATATCTGTTCAGAAACTAGACGAAAGTTAAACAAGTACAAACCACATACTGTCTGTGTCATGGCGAATACAGTCGCTGGTTTATTTATGTCTGTATAGGCCNTTCTTCTGCCTGTAAAGTGTCCAAACCAGGCTTTTCTGGATAAGCGCATTTTTAAAAACATAGTCATTGTCCATGCCAGTTTCAGTTGGATTATTTGTCAGTTGCTCCGATCAGATCGGTCTCCTCCATTTTGTAGATTATTTACCATTTTTTAATCCACATAAACACATCGGCAAAATCCGGCTTACTTTGAACATGCGTTTAAAACAGTTTAATCCCTTTGTGAATTGTTTCCACTTGCGCGTCGACCTTTAATTTCTTCATACAGCGGGAATCCAAATGAATTAATCCTGAGTCCAATAACCATCAAAGTCACTCCAATAGCGCTCCTTAATTACGCTTTCATCCTCGTTTAACAAAATACTTCACATTCATCCAGTTTGAGACAGTAGTTGTAGCATTTTTGTTTTTTAATGGTTGAAGGCACTTATTGTAAGTCACTTTGGATAAATGTTTCAGCCAGAGCTATAGCTTTCAGAGAAAGTCCGTACTGAAGTTAGATGGGTTGAAGATATTTAACAAACAAAATCAAAACGCACAATAACTTAGGGGGACAAAAACGGTCAACAGAAAAAATGTCATTAAAAGCTCACCCGACATGAAACAGGTGACCTACATTTTTGCCGGATGTGCTCAACAAATACAAATAAAAGTTTCGTAAACAAATAATAATACAAATAATAAGCTCAGGCTAAGTAGCATTTTGGCTCCGACACTAGTCCCCGCAGTAACTCACCTCTGGAGGCCGGCAGGTAGTGCACCGAGGACGCGGAGGGTCTCAGGAGTCGCACCGTGTTGGAGCCGAACTTCCGGTGCTGTTTGGGCCTGCCGTCCGGTTCTGCAGCGCTTTGGTAGAGACTCAACATGAACTGCAGGTTCTGGTCCGCTTTCTGCTCGTGCGTCAGCGGCCGGTGGTGCGCGCCTTTGTGCCTCGAGGAGCTCTGTTGACTCCGCCGGTTTCTCTTCGGTGTGCGGCGATGGGAGGCCATGTTCTTTCCGGCCAACACCCCGGTGCAGGTGGAGTACAAGAGGAAGATAAAACAGGACAGGACGCACACACCGGTCGCCTTCATTTTGGGATAAATATATAAAAAACCTCTGGTTCTACTAGTGAGCTCCACCAAAAGAGGCTAAAGTTGGCAACTTTTCTGATTTAAAGGCTCGCCTGGCCTCGGGCCGCTTTAGACATGACTATCAACTTCCTGAAATTGACGGCGAACCCAATTAACCCGTCTGGTGTGCGCGAGACGCCGAAAGTAGCGTATGGGAGTCACGTGACCTGTGCGTGAAGGTGCGTAAGATAAGCAGGATGGCGACTTGTGCTTTTTTTTTAATGAACATCATATTTTTTGTATATAACAAAGTCCACATCAGAACTAGACATATAAAGTGATGACATAAAGTATATTAAGAAAAAATACAGCAATATTTCAGATTCAATAATTGTTAAATACACAATTCGTTTTGATTGCCTTCTTATTCATAATGTTTTTAAAAGTGCTACTATATTGTTTTAGTTCAAAATGAGGGTTGGAGTCAGCCCATCTCTTTCTATGAATATGAAATATCCCCAAAAATGTAACTAAATGTACAAAAAAAACAACATCAGTAAGTATGAAGAATTGTATCTAGCCTCACTTTTTTGGTGATTCATTTATCACACAGAATATTTAATATAAATTCACATACTTGTTCTCTACATTTTACCATACACTTTCTTATTATTAAACAATTAAGTGTTCACATACATATGTAGTGACTTATTCTTTAGTGCAACCATTCTCTTTTTAAATATCTATATATTGTGCCATTATCATTAAGAGTTATGTTTCTATGGATGACTTAATATTCAATATGATATTGTGTAAATGTGTTGCTTTACTTGCATCTAAAGTTTTATAACTTGACTCAAGATCAACATAACACAGAGTTTTAAGTCGTCCACCACAGTTGAACAAGCAAAAAATAATTAATAAACTATATCAGGTAAAGCAACTTGTCCCATTTTGTTTTGCTAAGTATAAAAAAATGAATTTAGCTATATACTATCAGGCATTAGCTAAACACATACTAACTTCTTTTAGTCACTTAATATATAAGGTCAAGATAAACAAAGTTTACATTTTGGATATCAAAGAAAAAACACAACATTTGATAAGTTTGACACGGTTTTCAGTTTGACCTGTAGTGAGTGAGAGGTGAACATATCTCTCTATGGTGCCATCAGGTGGTAGACTATACATTTCACTCAAAGGGGCCTGTATTCAAATGTGCTGAGCTGATAATACACAATATGAATGTGACTGGTTACAGAGTATTTTAGACTTTGTTATTTATACTTTTACTTAAGATACGGATCTGAACACTCTTACTTTCCATCTCAGTCTGGGGTAAAAATACATGTGGTTTGCATTGTTTTTGTTTCCTCCCAGACTATATCTGCTGCCTCTGGTTGCAGTCGGTTTGATATAATGTTTGTCTTGTTTTTGTATAGTTTGAGAGCTTTGGGATCTTCTGACATCCTGTTTCTGTAGAAGAAATACAAGAAGAAAGCAGCACTCACAACAAACCCAAATATTATAGTTTCTAAGAACACAAAATAGTTTAAAAGGAAGAAAAAAGGTGGCCTGATCAGACCGAAACAAACGGCTCGTGGTCGGGATGAGGAGTGAGATGTCTGGGCATGTTTGCATCTTTGATTCTCTTCATCTTCTCTCCTTTACTTGTTCTTTCTCTCCACACACACACACGCACGCACGCGCACACACACACACACACACACACACACACACACACACACACACACACACACACACGCACGCGGACGCACACACACACGCACGCACGCGGTCGCACGCACGCACACACACACGCACGCACGCACGCACACACACACACACACACACACACACACACACATGTTGTCACTCCTCGTTCACACACACGCATTCAGTTAAGTGGGCACTGCAGCGTGGGGACATTCCACAACAGTGATTATCTCCGATCCCGATCATTTCAGTCTGCAGAGAGAGTGTGGGAAAGATTTAGAAACTATGGGGGGAAACAATGCATGGCTATAAGGGCTTCAGTCAGGCAGAAAAATGTTTGATTACATAAATAACTTTGTCAAAAACAGGCAGAAAACCAAAGTTTGACTTCAAACCCTAGAAGTTTTTGCATTCTTTTCATTCGCCTTATGGTGAAAAAAGACCCTGTTGGTCACTTTGATGACTTAGTATTGCACAAACAATGATAAAGTATATCAAAGATAATGACTCGGAATCAAAGAAATATTGACACTGCAAAATAATGGATCGGCATCTCAAAAATAATGACTTAGTATTGCAAAATATATTCTCAAATAATGTGAAACTTATTTTGCGATACTAAGTCCTTATTTTGAGAAAGCTCTTGATTTAGAAATGCTGAGTCATCTTCTTTCTCATTATTATTTTAATCACGCAGACGTGGGCATGCATATATCCAACAGCTATATGAGGAGGCTTGATTAAAAACAGAAACATACTTTTTTGGGTTTAATACTTTAATTGTTATACAGCAATGTCTGTTGCATGTTTTAAATGTATTGTATTTACTTGTTTAAAATGAAATGTGTTTTAGGTTGACTTTTAAAATCAGTCCAGGGACTACAGATGAAAAATAGCCTCTTGGCTAACTCTGGCACATTTACAGAAATGTTCATTAATGTGCGCTGTCCCTGTTAAATAAATGAATAAATAAATAAATAAAAATAAATATACAATCTGCTCCATTAGGGACTGCTTGTTAACTGCTTTTTTGAGTATGTCTTAATATGGTGGTGAGACATGCTGACTGGTACGACTGGTAAGAGTTTAGAAATGTGTGGGATGTGATAGCAAATGTTGGTTTTGGCCCGCAGTAGTATGTTCTGTACTTGTTCACTGTGTGCATGAATGGCGGCTTTGACAAAATGTGCGTTCAGCTAAAAATAAAGAAAATTCATTTTTACCAGAGCAATATGTCAAAATGCTAGATTTCCTGCAGAATTTAGTAGCAATGCACCAATGTGAGGGAGTGTATCTATCAATAGTTGAAATATTCAAGTATCAAAATTAAACTTGCATGCAGTGCCTGACAGTAATGAAGAAGTACTCTGTTACAAGTCAAAAATCATGCATTCAATTAGGTAAAAGTACAATCACTAGCAACAAAGAAGTGGCGTAAATAAGACAATATTTGTGTCTGTAATCTATTGAAGTAGAAGTATAAAGTAGCAAAGAGTGGAAATACTCAAGTGAAGTAGGAATACTTAATAATTGTACAGTATTTATGACTTTCACCCATTCCTGTTACATTCAATGTAAGTAAAGGATGGAGCCAAAATGATATTTTTACTGTGGAATTAAAAAAATGTCAGTAAAGATATTTAATAATTGCTGTCATATTTATGTGATAGCTTTCTAAATACTTTTTTTTAACTGAATTGATAATAGTTTTTCCAGGGGTTGGCGGCAAAGTGGCGGGTTTCATGTTTCAAACGAGCCACTTACTTCTGTTTCTGTTATTTTGTTGTAGTCGCCTGCCTGGTGTTATTACAATACAGCGGTTGTTGCTTGAAGCCCCTCTCCCCTGATTCCTGATTGGACACAGCAAGTCAGAGCCTCTCTGCTATTGGTTGAACTCTCTGCCAATCACTTCGCTCGATTAGCAAAGTTTCAAGCTGCGTCAAGCTAGCATACGAAGCCGAAAGTGTGTGATTTAGATTTAAAAATAAAACGGTTATTACGTACTTATTAACTTTTTAGATGCATAAGTAGACTTGAAGAATCTGTATGTTATTATCTAAATACCCGCTACCACACAGTTTTCTACAATGTTAGACTTATTTTATTTTATAAATACTGTGACGGATACAAAATTAAATTCCGTTTTCTTCCGCCTTGACCGGAAGTAGCATACGACATAACAATGCTAACTCCAACTAGCTTGACACTAGTTTAAAACTTTTGCTCCCTCCCCCTCTTCTTTCACTCACTCCCTCCCCATTCATCCATCCACTCCTTGTTGTTGTTAGAGCCGGGATGGAGAAGCCGAGGCACCGCTACCGGCTCCGCTGAGGACTGAAGACAGACAGAGAGAGAACCGGAGAGAAATACCGGGATAACCGGAGAGAGAGAAATGGAGACCGTGGAGCAACTCGTGTCTTTCCTCCACATTCAGGTCCAGTTGAGCGGGGGCGCCCCTTGGGGGTTCACGCTGAAAGGAGGGCTCGAGCACGGAGAGCCACTCATCATCACAAAAGTAAGCTGACCATGATTATATGTGTGAAAAATCTGAGTTAAATTAGATAAAAGTGCAGCAAAAGTGTCCAGAATGCACACAAAGTGGGTTTATTTTCACTCTGTTACATTTTGCATGGCAATTCCACAATATATAAGTTTGTATTTACACTTTTGGGTTCATATTTGCATTGTATTTCACTCATTTTGAGTTGACCATGATAATATGTGTGAAACTCTGAGATAAAAGTGCCCCAAAAGTGTTCCTAATGTACTAAAAGTGGGTTTATTTTCACTGTGTTGCATTTTATAGGGCAATTTCGTAACATTTATGTATATACTTACACTTTTGGGTTCATATTTCCATTGTGTTTCACTCATTTTGACTGTAGTACTTGAGTAAATGTACTGAGTTACTTCACACCACTGAAGTTGACAATGACAAGATGTGTGAAAATCTGAGTTACATGAGCTATAAGTGCAGCAAAAGTCTTCCCAATGCACACAAAGTGGGTTTATTTGCACTGTGTTACATTTTGCATTGTGATTTCACAATATTTGTGTATATATTTACACTTTCGGGTTCATATTTGCATTGTATTTCACTCATTTTGAGTTGACCATGACAATATATGTGTGAAAATCTGATTACATGACCTAAAAATGCCCCAAAAGTCTTCATAATGCACAAAAAGTGTTTTTTTCCCCCACCGTGTTACATTTTATACGGCAATTTCACAATATTTAAGTATATATTTACACTTTTGGCTTCATATTCTCATCGTATTTCACTTATAGTTCTTGAGTAGATGTACTTAGTTACTTCACACCATGACAAGATGTGTGAAAATCTGAATTACATAAGCTAAAGCTGCCTCAAAAGTCTTCTCTCTTTTGTATGGTCATTTCCCAATATTTCTGTATATATTTACACGTTTGGGTTTTATATTTTCCCGTATCTCACTTATTTTTAATTCACAATGATAACATACGTTGGAAAATCTGAATTACATACATGAGCTAAAAGTGCCCCAAAAAGTATTCTTAAAATGCAATGCCAGTGAGTTCATTCTCCCTACGTTTTACATGTTGATTTTTCACAATATTTACGTATATATTTAGACTTTTGGGTTCACATTTGCATTGTATATCCCTCATGTTGACTGGAGGAGTTTGATTCCGTAAGCATGTGGTTGCTGCATGCATCCAGCTCCACCAAAACAGCGCTTGTGGTTTTAGCTTTTTGCCGGCTGGTGTGATGTGCTTTTCAGTCTCCTTGGCTGCTGATCCCTCTGTTTCAACTTTTCAACCCTTTTTCTGCATCCTCTTCTCTATTTTTTCCCCACTTCTTCACAGCTATTTGAAGTCCCACTCTTCCTCCTCCTCCTCCTCTCCTGCAGAGTATAAAACGTTATTGTCCAAAGCTTAAGCAAATATCCGGGCCGGTTGATGTTTGGCAGCTGTCACTGTCTACGGATGAAAAGCCTTATATAATGTAAAGCAGCGGTCGGGGTTCTTTAACTCGGAGGTCAAAGTGGTGCTAAAAGGGGGGGGTCCCCAAGGGGCTGTGTCCATCTTCCTGTCACCATTCACTGGAAGCTAAAAGTGCTGACGGAGTTTTAGGTTGAAACGTGGAGTGAATTGACTGACCCCTAAGAGACGTGCAGATTGACATGTGAGGTGGACGAGGTACTCAGATCTTGAACTTAAGTCAACGTGGAAGTACCAGAGTGTAGCTTGTTGGTTGTTATTCCTGTCGACCTCCTAAGAAGTTAAATTCAGGTGGGACAGTTTGTGATGGCTTTGTAGGATTTAGTGCAGATGTTTTGACCTCGTCTTGTGCGATTAAAGTAGCCAACGTTTACTCCCGGCTTCTTCTCACGCTTTCACGCTGCAGGCGATGAGTTGCTGGAAATAAGGAGGGTGTTGTTTGAATTACTGCTAGTAATTATTGCTGTGTGTTCTGCTGGGGGTGGTCTGTGTATATGAGTGTGTGTGTGTGTGTGTGTGTGTGTGTGTGTGTGTGTGTCACATGTCTGTTCATGTGGCACAAAACTCCTGCTGGAGAGACACATTGAGCACAGAGAGCAACATACATGACTATAACCATTACACACACAAACACCGGGGGCACTCTGCTTGTACTTAAATGTATCTATTAAAGAAAAACAATGTGTGCATTCCACATATCAAACCCATAAACTCACAGACACACACACAATGTTTAAATGACAGAACAGTGGTTGGCATTTATAGCAGCCATCTGCTGAGAACACACCAAAAGGTTACAAAGATATGGGCTAAATACATAAATAGATAGAGAGGTACATTAGACATCTGGCTGACAGAGTATAAGTGCTGTGCAATACAGTAGACGTGTGTGCGTGTTTGTGTATGTGCCCATGCGTACCAGACACCTGTGTATTGTAGAATACAGTTAGCGCTCTAAGTCTTCAGCCACGCTGGCAGTAAATCAAACAGAAACGATCAAGCACCTGGTGTGATGGGCCTACACTGCATCCCATTGAAGGTGATTTAAAGGATAAATTGTAGCTGTGGTGATGCAGAAGACAGTGCGTCTCATTCACCAAGTGTTATTAAAAAGACACTTCACTCATACCATTTTTATTTGGGATATCTTCTTAGGTGAGAAGGGAATGCACAAATACGCAAAATTAAATGCTGACAATTTTCTGCAAAATAAATGTTTGTTTTTACATTTGTTGAATGTAGGTTTTACATTAAAATCTGAATATTATAGTTTTCTCAAGACCTATCACAAGCCCAAAGGGAAGATATTGGCAAATGAGACCACATCTTTTTTTTGTTCTATCCCATTATATTTTAATAAAAACAAAACAGTTTGCAGCCAGTAGCTGTATCCAGTACCCTTCTTTAAATCTGCCTAAACACATTTTGATAGAGTATGTCAGTATTTTACAGGAGGGGTGAATATCAATTTCACATTTGGGAACACAATTAAATATTAAGCTCAGTAGCAAGTATTTCGATTTAAATCCAGGTCAGTGTTTGTGGCCTTTACGCAGAACCATGTGGTGTCATCACAAAGTAATTTGCTGGAAATCCTCTTACACTGCACTGCAGGTTTTCTTAATACAGTGCTGTAGATTTTTCCGTGTGCATAAATGTGTGTACAATACATGGAGATATTACCACTCAGTGTGAATATGCATTAGTATTATGTTGAATGATGCAACTGTGCTGATGTCTAGCTACTCCCTGATTACATAACAAAGCTTGATCTTTACTAAGTGCTTACATGTAATAATGCATTGCAGAATATTACATGGTGCTTGTACTTATTTTTGATTCATCTACCACTGAACTTTGCATCTCTAATGCTGAATTACTGCTTACATATAGTACATACCTTACCCTAATAGACACCATCATCTAAATCAAAACAACTTTAAAATAAATAATTAAACGCTGTCCAAGCTTTTATACATACCATCGTTAGGACTGTAACAGTTGCAAAAATCAAAGTTACACTTTGTGTTTTATCAGCATGATGTGCTTAAATTAGTCATGGTGGTTCAATCTTGAAAGTACTCATACTGTGATGCTGGGATCCAATCCTACCGCAGTATGCACCACTAACTGTATAGGAAGAGATTATGTACTTTTGAGCTTGAATAAGTGGAACAGTCACAGCTGTTATATAACGTTAGCACAAGCAAGAGGAAGCAAACAGAAAAGTGAAATGCCTGAGATCAGTTTTAGTGTAAGATTTCTTGTTTTGTGTTTTATTTACACAGCAGCAAGAGTCTGATTTGATTTATTTGGCCCTTTTTGAGCAAATATGTTGCTGAAATCACCTGATGTAGTTTGTTGTTTTATTGAAATATTATACATATATTAATTAAAGAGCTGCAGCTCTACAATAATAGCCTATAAATAACAAGCATCTGACTTTTTCTTCTTGTTTTCCTTCTATTGTACGTATGGCAAACCACCAGAGAATTCATGGCTTAGTGTAAAGTATTTGCTAAATGTTTGCATGCAGATGCTTGATTTTATGTGTACTCATTGCCTCTACTTGTGGATGCAGTCAGTATGGCTATATGTTTGTACGTACCTAATATACCCAGAGCCATAGTAACAGCCCTCAGAAAGGTGTGTTTTGCTGAACAATCTGATAAAGGAGTAAGGGGGAGAAAAGAGTATTGGCTCGAAAGTCTATCAGCTTGACCCAGGTAAAGACAGTAAATAGTATATTTGGCTGCCTTTACATTTGTATAGCATTATACTACCCAGCAAGCATCACAATATTACAAGCAATGAACATAATGAAATACAAACACCTGGAAATATTCCTGTGATTACAGAGTAAAAACTAAGGAAGAGGTAAGAATAGCCTGAGTGAGCAAAGATGTGAGATATGATTTAGAAATTGACCTCCTGATGTACTTGTTCAGAGGATGGGTTTCCTGCCTGAGCTGAGAAGTGACTCTGCTGTTCTGAAGCAAAAGGGAAGGTCACTGAAGGTTAGCTAAGAGGGAATAGATTCAGTCCTGAAGCTTATGGTAGGAAAAGCATGCTGGGATTTAAGCTGCCTAACAGTTTGCCACAGTAGCTGAGACACTGTGGAGGCAGAGATACACCACACTTTCCCTGCCTGAAAAACCCAGAGACAAGTTCTGGTAGCTAATGGACTACACAGGCTAGCTCTCTGTTAGCGCAAGAACATGCAATCTAAAACGTTTGTAGGCTGTTCTACCTTCAATTACACACCTAAGTGGTTTATACTAGCTGTTTTGTAGAAAGTAAGCTAGCCTGCTCACAGTTGAAGAACATGGATGTCAAGAGTGAGTAGAACACATTTATATTCTTGCATTTAATGTTTACAAAACCAGTTTTGTTTTCATGCTTCACTGCTTGTATCTCGGAGCTGATGTAACTAGTCCCCTATGTTAGCATCATGCTAGCCAAATGGTTTCTGTCTCTGCTTGGTTTTAAAAACTATCCTTCCAAGTTCATATTCACATTTATTAAGTTTACTCTGTGTTATTAGCATAGCTATTGGCCATTTAAAAATAATAGACAAGAACTTTTTCATTTGATTTTTGTTTATATTAACTTTTGTTTTAGTCAGGCTAGTTAGCTAGCCTACATATGGTCAACAAAAAAAGGACAGGAAGGAGAGGAAAGAGGGAGGTAGAAATGTGATCAAATTGCTATTAGTGAAACCATAGAGGTCTTGGCTAACACAGATGGACACTTTTTCTGTCAAATACCATCTGTGAAATAAGTTTCAGTAGGCTATATGTTAATTTGTTAAAGTTATTACAAGCCAGCCGAGTTCAATCTCTGCTAGCTAGCTGACCTTCCAAGATAACAAATGTCATGAATGCATAGAAAATAAAATATATCATATAATTATAAATATTGGAGGTGTGTGGCGCAGTGGGTAGAGCCTTGGTATGGGGATCAGGGGGTCACAGGTTCAAACCCCACTGCAGTCAGCATCAGTGGCGGCTGGTGGAAAATCTTTTTGGTGGGGCTGTTGATATAGTGAGTAAAACAATTTTTTTTGGGAGAAATGACCCCTTAAATTGGGACTTCTGGTGATGTAATGGCCCCATAATATCGTGGTGCTAGGGCCAGGAACAACCAGGCTGAGTCGGGCTGAGTATGCTAAACTAACTGCGGTCAAGCCA
>NW_011357368.1:2819563-2831203 GCF_000735185.1 Notothenia coriiceps
TAGATTCTAATTATATTTGTACCTTTGTATTTATCTCTTATAGACCACACATATACATACACTACATCTGCTCCAAGGCTGTAATACTGTGACTGTTGTGTTGAAGTTATCTCAGTGGGTCTCAAACGGTTTGGTCACAAATTATTCAAAAGATTATTTCCACGGCACACCTTCATATGATCATTATAGTTATAAAAAAAATAAGAGAATAAAGGAAAAACAGTTATGAAATACTATATGGCAGTAAAACAAGAATACAGTTTGAAAGGGGAGTGATTTGTAAAATATCCATAAAGAAAAAGAACATCTGCTTACAGTTGTGTTTCATCTGGGTGTTGAGAGATGTATCCATATGTTGCTCTCAAAGTGCACCAGATTGATGCTTTTAACTTCAATATTTAAAAAAAATCTTCCCAGGGGAGCATCCCCCGGACCCCCCTAGAGGAGGTGAGGTCCACTCCCCACTCGTAAAAAATAGCACTTTACCCCTGCCTATATGCCGTGAGCTGATTATCGAGCCTTCATTGTAACAGTCGCGGGTTTACTGTGTGTTTCCGTGTGGGGAGTTTTTTTGTGCGTGCTCTATAGTGCCCGTAATAGTGTTCACTGGAGTCCAGCACCCCCACTCAAAATACCTTCCCGCGCCTCTGCCCCAACCAGTCGTCTTTTTGCTCCACGAGCGGTAGCAGGCTATTTCATGCTGCATGTGTAATAAAAGGATTAGTTTGTGCTGCTCACATTCAGAATGGGCAGTAAATGGGACAGAGGGATATAAATAGAGACTACCTCGCTCAACACTTTCTATTTTCTGAAACAGATTGCTGCAAAAGAACATCTTTTCTCCACATTCATCGTCATTGTCACTATTTTGGTATTTCTATTAATACATCTTACTCTGATTTGGCTTTTGAGGTTTTTTTCAGTCAGTTGAAATCAGAATGGACCCGAATAATAACTGTGGGAGAACATGTTGAAAATGTATGTAGTGACATGGCTAAGCATTATGTAAGGATATGATGGCGAGAGGACAATAAACACCATATATGACATAAGCAATGTCCCTGTTGATGTTAAGGTAAGATTATCAGTTACTCTTAGGTCCAGGGCCAAGCAGCTTAAATGTTCAATTATTATATACTACTCTTATATAATCTCCATTGAAGGTACACTGTGGATTGTTAAAGCACTAGTATGCTATGGAGCAATATTGACAAGTAGGTCCCTGATATATTTTCTGTTGCTGCTGCAGTTAGGCTAAGCTGCAATGGAAGATTGTGCTTATGTCTGTCACGATTCTCATGTTATGTCACGTCTATAGTTTTGTAGGTTTGGGTGTTTTTGCTTTTTTCCATGTCATGTTTGCCTTTGGGTTATTGTCTTGTCATTAGTTTCCCTGGTGTGTCTAATTGTCTGATTATGTTCACCTGGGTCCCTGTGTTTTCTCCTCCCTCCTCACCTGTGTCTTGTTGTGTGATTGAGTCTTGTGTGTATTTAAGTTCTGGGTTGTCTGTCTGTCTTGGTCGGTTCGTCTTGTTCCCTGACTAGTTCTGCGGTGAGTGTTCTGTTTTNCAGAAAAGCCTGGTTTGGACACTTTACAGGCAGAAGAAACATTTCTATTAAAGAAAGAATTATACATTTCTTTCTTTTTATACCTTTAATACTAACTTAATTTTTATTAAAATTAATTAAACAATTATTTTTTATATTTTATTGTAATGTAGAGACAAGGCTTTTAGTGACAATCATGTATTGCTTTTCAATTATATGTTTAAAAAAAAAAAAAAAAAAAAAAAGTCTGAATATGATATTTGGCCTCAAATCATCCTAGGCCTGGCGCCCCCCCATGCGATCTTTGGCGCCCCCCCAAGGGTGGCAGGCCCCCCAGTTTGGGAACCACTGCTCTAAATAACCCTAACCCCTAGGATTAATGTTTTGTTATTTTGAGAAATGAAAAAGTTCATGTGGCGGAGCCAGCTACCCGCTATTAAAAAGTGGCGACAGATAACCCACAAGTACCGAGATTCTTATTTATTTTTTAGCAAAGATGCAGTCTAAATAGGTGAGACTGAATATGTGTAGACTCTCTGATGTCCTCATATGTTGTTTCGTTCTCTCCTTCAGATTACCACTACAGATTCACAGTCCAGTACAACCTCGACACTCTTCCCTCGGAGCAGCTGATCAGAGCCTCGTTCATCCACCTCCGCTCTTCCTCTCCCTCCTCTCCCTCCTCCTCCTCTTCCTCCTCCACTCCCCGGGCCTCTGAGCCTCTGCGCTGCAGGGCTCAGATCACCTCGCTGGGCAAAGAGAGCGTTGTGACCCTGGAGCCCCACGAAAGATGGTCTGAAACCGACATCACCGCTCACCTGCAGCAGAGGAAACAAAATGGCACCGGGGGTCACCTCACCCTCACCGCCCGGTACTGGTGCACCGAGCCTTGGAAGGAAGACGGCAGGTACTCGTCGTGGTGGCTGAGTCTTCGAGGGGGGAAAAGATGGCGAGGAGCGCTTCAGCTGGATGTCCCGGCTCTTCTTTTGTACCTGGAGCAGGAGCGGGATGTGAGGGATTACCTGTTTGAGGCAAAAGGTGAAGAAGTCATGAAGCGACTGCATCACTCTCATCCTTCTTTCATCCGCCAACGACGATCCAAAGAACTCCCGTCTTCAGACACGTCAGTGGATGTCCTGAAGAACTCCCAAACGTCCTCCTCGTCTTTCTCCAACGCCCCTTCGTCCTCCGCCGACTTCCCCAACGAGAAACGTAAAACCAGCATGCCGAAGAACCACTGCAAGCTGCACTCGTTCCGCCTGTCCTTCGATGAGCTCGGTTGGAGGAACTATATCGCGCCGCCGGTGTACAACCCGCGTTTCTGCCAGGGAAACTGCCCAAGGTTACTGACGTACGGCTTCCAGTCCCCGAGACACGCCATCATCCAGACCATCATCAACGACCAGGGCGTGGGGGATTTACCGCCTTTATCCTGCGTGCCTTTTAAGTACATGCCCATTAGCGTGTTGGTGGTGGAGAAGAAGATTGTGGAGTACAAGGAGCTGGAGGACATGGTGGCCGAGTCGTGCACATGTCGCTGAACACTCGCACTGAAAGACTACAAGAAGGGAGGGCAGATTTGGCGGGTCAGTCTTTGATCTACTAACCATAATGAGCTCGAGACTGAAGCAGGAAGTCGTTGTGGTTTCAGATCTTCCCCGTCCCTGTGAAAGCACTTTAAAAAGAAGAAGAAGAAGAAGTAGCCGCGAGAGGATTTACTGGTGTTCCTTTTGTTCTGAAGAGCACTGGGAAGAGTTGTGAATGTGCTGTTTGCAATATTTATAATGTCACTTATGTATTTTTCCTAGGGAGCTGGTGAATGTGGAAGCATTTTAAGCTACTTGAGTGTAATTTAACATGCTAAACCTAACTTCCAGGGTAATCTGATACAATTGATTAAACATCAGGGATACCTATTTTAAGAAAAATGATCCATCTTCAATGTCTAACCTCAAACCACGTAATCAGCCATGTAATGATTTTGTTTTTCTTGTGACTGTTTATATATTCGTCTGTTGTTCTTCTGTATCGTTCTTTTACAAAACCTGATCTGTGTTTCTTCTTCAGAGCCAGATTCTCCCAAAAAAATAGTGTAAAAAACATTTCTGGATATAATGTGATGGCAATGATTGAGGCCGCTGAGTTTATACGCTATAAAAAAGTATTTTAAAGGACAAAGTTACCGTTAAGGCCTTGCGACGTCGCACTTTTGCTGTTTACAGTCAGAACTTTTCCATTTTGTATGTATTTATAAACTTAAAAAAAGGCTGTTATTGGCTGAACTGCCTTAGAAAAAAAAAAACATAAAATTAAGGATTAAGAAAATATAACTGTTGAATGTTAAGAACGATGAACGGTAATGTTGGAGTGGAAAGGAATGCAATTTTTATTACCAGTGAATATGAATTATGAAATAAAATGCATGTTTTCTAAAACCTAAGTTATTTTCATTTGTTTAGGATGTCGAAAAGTGTATTCTGTGTCTTTTAAAATTGTACTTATTTTCAGGTTCATATCAGTATAGTGTCTCTACTTTAAAGAGTCCTCTCCTGCTGATGTTTAGGTGTATATCAGTATGTAGTGTCTCTACTTTAAAGAGTCCTCTCCTGCTGATGTTCAGGTGTATATCAGTATGTAATATAGATTAGATTTACCAAACATATAATACAATTTAAATATGAAAAGAGATTATGTTGAAAATTGAAATCAATACAATACAATCAAATTTATCTTAAGAAAACTGTCACAATTGTAAGTAGTTTGGTTCATGAATTTAAAGCTTGTAAGAAGATTGTGCAGCAACATATCCTAAAGCATTCCTCTTAAATAACACACCATATTTATAGTTTATTCAGGAGAGCATTTCGTAATAGATTGTGAGGAAATCTGTACCGAAGTGACTTTATTGTTCATATAACAAAACATATGGGATAGTGCGTTATTGCATTCAGTCCAGCAGATGGTGCTCTTTGCTAAAACAACATAATTAACTTTCAAACACGTCAAAAATCCAGCCATGGTCCTGGTTTGTACTTGAATGTGAAGTGTGTGCATGTTTCTTGTTGTATGCTGTGATCTCTGTGGCCTCTAAACATGTTCCTCAACATGTTTCTGTTTGCCTCTTACTCTTTGTTAACCTCACTATCAGCAGAGAGCCTTTGAGGTCATGTGGGATTTACACAAAGGAAAAAGTGCCAAGTCCCAAGATAAGTGACTGTGTTCCCAACTGCAAGGAAAGGTCAAATAACTAAAAAGATAAAACAAGAATGTGTTCATGCAGAGATTTACAGCTTGCAAAACTCACTCTCTAGAATGAAATTAACACATCCCTGGCTTGTATGACGTCGTAGATAATATAATGAAAAAAGTCATTATTGAAGTATTTTTCGTACTGATTTTTGGAAGTATTATGGTCGACAAGTTAAAGGAAAATCCTCCATTTCCTACCAAACCTATCTGCAAAGAAAGCCGATGTTTAAGACAAGAGATGCAATAATTTCGTCTTTAAACATGAAGGAATTAACAGATTACAGATGTATTGATTAATTGATTGATTGATACATTTATTTCGAACGAGTAAAATAAATAATTACAAAACAAAACAAATGTTGCAGTGCATAGTCATGTAAGAGAAATCAAAACAAAAAATTAAATTTACAACAACAACATTAACAACATAAACAGTGCCACATCTAGTGTTCGAAAATGAGCGAGAAGAAGCATAATTTATTTAATCTCGCCCCCTTGTCCCTAAATTATTTATTTATAATCTATAATCTGCAATAATTGTCATTTTTATGCATTGTTAGTATTATTTTTATTATTAATCTGCTTTACCTGTTGATTGACATATATACACATATACATTACACATACATACACTGATATACATATATGCACACATACATATACACACCTACATTTAAACTGAATGCTTAAATAAAAACATACAAATGAACAAAAACATGGCGACGTAAGTGAGTTTTATGAGTAGAGTAACAAATCTGTAATTGAGTCTTTTATATTGATATGATCTGCCTGAGGATCTGTTACTGTAACATTCTGTTTATACGGTTTTACGGGACCTCCCTGAATCTTTCATCGAGGGATTTGGGATGTGTGTGTCCTTCTCGTCCTAATCTCCTCTGACCAGGGACGTGCACAGACATTTGGAGGGGCTATTGCTCTAAACTGGAAAAAGGGCGCTAAATTCGTTATTCAGGCACATTTTTTGTTTTGCGGATTACGCATTATTCTTATTCTTATCATTCATCATCAGCGCAGTAACGGTAAGGTATCTAATTACTTATTTATTTAGTATTACATAACTTAGTAACAGAGATGGTCAAACTAAAGTGGTAGAGACATGGCAGAAATCTTACAATGAAGCGGGACATGGAAGTGTTTTCCCGTGAGAGGGCGATCAAGAAAAGAGAGCGAGCGAGTAAAAGACACAGAAAGACAGAAGCACAATTAGAACAAGTATATTTGGGTGTTTTTTTTGTAAATAACCGACGGTGTCAAGAGGAAGTAAAGTCCCCTGGTTTGTCCTCTATACTCCAGGCAGGCACATGGTATGATCACCATAGCCATAGGAGGCCGGAGGGCTTTCCTTTGCTTCCAGCTGTCAAGGCCCTGACACACCTACCCGATCTTGGGAGTCAGAGGCCCTCAGAGGCAGTCGGGCATTCGCGGCGCCCTACTCAGGTTGGTGTGTCCCGCACCGTCGTTACTTTACGGCACATTTTGCACCTCCCGCGGCCGATTCAACATGTTGAAACGGCCAAAGAAAGTCGGCCAAAGAAATCACTCTGATTGGCTGTTGCCTCTTTTGAATGACGAATACGCACTACCGCTGCCTGCTGGTAAGGACAGTTATTGCCACTCGTCGACTGGAGTCTTTGCGGTGCATTCGTAGGCGGGCGGCGTAGCCGACGTAGCGGACGTAAAAGTCGGGACGCCTTCGGTACGCGTTCTTTGGTCTCAGGTTGGTGTGTAGCGGCCTTAAGATTGTAAACAAAGTCACGTGACTGGGGGCAGATGACAGCGCTGACAAGGTGTGTTTCCCGCAGCGAGACGCTACAATACTAATTGTGGGCTTATCATGTTGATTCGGCCACAATAAAAAAGAAAAAAAATCTCTCACTCTCTCCAGAGGGGCAGGTCAGACAAAAATGGCAAACGGGCCGTTGCCCGGCAACATTAGCCCGTACCTGTGCACGTCCCTGGCTCTGACACATGTTG
The DNA here is from genome assembly GCF_000735185.1 of Notothenia coriiceps. Taxonomy (NCBI): domain Eukaryota; kingdom Metazoa; phylum Chordata; class Actinopteri; order Perciformes; family Nototheniidae; genus Notothenia; species Notothenia coriiceps. Next base: position 2,826,356 of record NW_011357368.1, read on the forward strand.
TAATGTTCAGAACTGACACACACTCACTCTGAGACGTTCCCATAAACGCCACACGTGTCACACATGGGAAGTGTCCTCTTACTAATCACCTCAGACAGAAAGGGGGCCATAAAGGTAAATTATTACAGGAAAGAGAACACTTCCAGTCTCTTCCTGGATCTCGTGTGCAGAGAGAAAGAAAGAAAGTGTGTGAAAGGTGAAGAAATGAGTCAGACAGACCGACTCCAATGTTTGCATTTACTGTAGGCTGTGTGTCATTGCTGTTATTTGTTTTACAGAAGTAGGATGCATGCAGCTTGGACGTGATACTCTGTACCCAAACTCCAAAAATGACCTCACACAATAAATTATTTGTCTTTCTGAAGCAATGAAGCCTCGATGAAGCTCATATTCAGGTTTCAAATTGTATTTTGTGCCTCCACTGTGACATGCTTTAAAGGGGACCTATCATGCAAAATGCACTTTTTGATGTCTTTTATACATAAAGATGTGTCCCCGGTGTGTCGGGGAACTCATGCAGCGTCAGAAAATAAAACCCTCTCTCTTTTCCTCCGTACCCAAATCTCTAAAAGCGGGGGTACAACGGAGCTGATCCAGATTTGCGTCCGATATGACGTAATATCGGAAGTTTGGACCCACGGCCCTATCAGAAAGAATAAAAAAGGAGCTGAGCTCATGCGGGACCCGGCAGCTACTGTCTAAACTAAATACTGCCGTGATGAAACGCCATATCATGGATTATCAAGGATTATCTCTGAAACAGTATGGAGCTCAAAGGCTTTCTCTCTTGCCGGTTATACCACAAGGTGAGTTCCTTTTTACTTCCTGCTTCTTCACACACATGCTCTCCAGTACAGGTTAGCTCTGAGTGTTAGCGATGCTAATGTGAACGGCACCGACCCGTCAAAAACAGTCGGGCATTGGTTTCTGATAGAACGTTTTATCTTGTTAGGGTCCGTGTGGGTTTCTCCCATTTCAATGGATGTTACTGTTCATATCGGCGCAAATCTGGGATCAGCTTCCGTTGTTCGCCCAGTTTTTAGAGATTTTGGGTACGGGAGGAAAGAGACGAGGGTTTTATTTCTGACGCTGCGCGAGTCCCCCGACACACCGAGGTTACACCATTTATATGTATAAAATCACTCAAAAAGTGCACTTTGCATTGATACGGTCCCCTTTTAAAATTTAAATGGGCCCTATATGCTAATTTTAGGTTTAATTGTATTTTGCATGATTGAGTTTTCAAAAGCTTTTATTTTGCTTCACAGAGGTAGGTTCATGCGGCTTGGATGTAATAACCAAATAACTGCCACCCGACCTATCCATTGACGTTTTGTCTTCTCTGGTCAGTCAATGAAGCCTTTCTAGAATGGTGTTAAAGCTTAAACTACAATGCATGCATCTGGATAGTTGCACAGAAACCAGTCCATGCCTTTGTAAATGTAAACACGATGTTAAAAAACAGGATGCTTCCGGTTATATGAGCTGTTAAAGGTTATGTTCTGTGATTGTGATGTCGTTTTAATGCGAGATAGAGACGCTGCTACGAATGTAGCTCATCCTTATCTGAGACTTGAATTAAAGCCAGATAATTATTGGCTTTCGTCAAGGGCCGGTCCGGAGAAGCGATTTCTTGAGTGAGTCACGTTCTGTGACCTGATCCATGTGGGACTGAACGTGGTCAGATGAGGTTCATCCTTCGATCTGTTTTGTCCCAAGTTTAGAGTTATCCCCTCTCCTAATCGAGCGGTCAAAGTTCACACGTCACTTCTGTTCGACAAGTTGGTTTTTGGTTGTAGACTTTAGCTAGATTAAACACTGTCGTGCACTTACAGCTGATTAAAGTGGACACAGCCACTTTTCTTAAGGGAATTAGTGAAGTAACATTTAATGGAACTTTTTATTTAAGATTAAAGCTCATATAAGCTGTTGCAGGAGAAAAGGAGATGTGTGGAAGCTGCCCTTTATGTATAATTTCCAGTATACTGCTAGTATATGTACATATTATATATCTATGTTATGTATAGTATATATATAGGTATAATATTGTTTTATATATCTTTGTTATTGGTATTTCAGGATTTTGGGAACCGGTTATTTTCGATCCTGCTCGCTGTCTGTAGACGACACAAGCTGAAAGATTAGGCGCGTTCCCCGCGAGTACTTTTCCATTTAGTTCCAAAATGTTGCGTTCACACCAAAAAACACTCCGGAACTTAAATGGTTAATGAGAACCGTTTTTACCCCCCTCTTCCCTCCTTGCTGAGGCAGGTCTTTTTTTTCGTGGCGAGAAAAACGTTCCTATGTCTGTTGGCTGGCGGTGATTGCAAACCACGCCCCGTAAACTCCAAAGCTTTGGTGAAGCCGCCCTTTTATTACCTCGCTTCGGCCATTATTAGCATTAGCATAGCCCTGCGTACATAACGGAGAGAGACTAATTTAGTGGCAACACAAAGAAAACATGGGAGCGGTGGAGATGAGGAGGTTGTATCCCCGATCCTGACCCGACCTTGCATTGGGCATGTGCGAGATGGTCCGCCATATTTGATAACTACATGACGGCAGCTCAATAGGAACACTTGACACAGTGCACCCGCGTTTGGCAAGCAGGAAAAAAAAAAACCTCAAAAATCCGACCATTAAATCTGAAGAGAGCGATGAGTTTATTTATTACAACGTGACTTTTTCCACTATTTTTAGGACAACTCTTTTTATTGTGTCTATTTTGGGTTTAAGTAGCATTGTCAGAATAGTGAGGGATGGACTTTACTTCTGTTAGACGGCTATCACACATCTGAAGGAATATTGACTGAATGTATGCAATTGTATGGCATTCATAAGTTATATCTACATTACATTAAACTGATGAATATCCTTAATTTTATTTCAAATAAACATTAACAAAAGTATTTTGTATAGATATTTGAGACGTTTAGACCCGTCTGACGTCAAATGTCCTATTTGGAGTTGCCGTATGGGAGTTGTCCATATGGCGGGGACCATCTAGCACCATGCGCAGTGCGGATCGTGGCAGTGACCGAGTTAGTGACCGAATTCTTTTGCAGATGTGAGCGTCCTTAACAAACCGGTCATACAATCCATGACCAGCGTGCTGCTCTGATCTAAGACTGTCACGTGTTCTGAATCTGCACCTCAGAATCGAGTTCTTCACTAAACATGGTAATAAAAGTGTTAAGTCTCCGAATGTTGAGGTTGGTCCCATCAATGAATTTGAGTTCAAGACGTGTGCTGTGGTTTGAATCTAAAGTTGATTAATGGTTACCAAAGGTTCCAAAACGCCAGCGTAGAAAAACTAAAAGAAAAAAAAAAAAATGAAAAAAAAAACGAACAAAAAAGATGTTCAATCATTTATCCGTCGCAATTGACGTCAGGACTCGGGTCAGACAGTGTGTAGGTGTGTACAAGGGGATGTATGTCGTAAATGTTAGTTGGTGATTAATTCAAACCCATTGTCATTTGCATCAAACTGAATAACGAAATGGTTTAGATTATCAAAAGGATGGTGAGTCTGATTTAGACAATATGATGAAATGAATAGGATGTGATTGCAGGAAAAGGCGCAGTAATCCCAAATATGGCCATGGTTTAGAATTTACCATAAAAGTTTTTTTAGACAGGTTTGGCTCATACCACCCTCACATACTTTGTGATCCAGCAATTGTTTCATTCTTGCATTGTTCCAAAATGTATCTTTTTCATTATTGCTATGATTTATTGTACAGCATTTAAACCAGTTGACTTTGCATCTGTGGGTGCATTTAGCTCGCACATGGGATTAACTTTCATTTCTTCAGCTTCACCTCTGTCAGGCGCTGCTACAGCCTGTCAGGCAGGAATCTGCTGCGTCGATGTCGGTGGTAATGTATTAGTGGATGTTCTGGGATTCCTGGATTCCTGTCAGTCGTCGTGTCCCTATGGAGGGTCCTTGGGTGATGAAGGAGCTTACAGGCAACTCCACTATTACAAGCAGTATGTGATTTCTGTGCTCTGGCCTGAGTTATTAAACTGTTCTTTAGTGAGTGTTTAAAAGGTCAGACTAATTGTGCAAATCATTTTTCATGTCTTTTGATCCTGTTCCGCCTCTTTTCGGTCTCTTTATCAACATGTGTCCCCCCCCTCTGTCTTGAAGTTGGGCGAAAAAGTTCTCTCTCTTTTTTCCTGATCGTGCCATTTCTATAAAACCTTGTCTGAGATGAGCTGATCAGTGTTGGCCACTTGTATGATGTCACTAACGATGTGTTGTGGCTTGTGTTACCATTGTAGCGAATCAGCAGCCAGAGGTAACCCCGCCCCCCGCCCCCCACCCTTTATCACTGAATCTCCTCCTAGAGACCATTGTGTTCTCTAACCAAATTTCTCTTATACGCTCTTCACACCAACGCAATCCTCGGTTCGATCTCCCATGCTAGAGCTTTCAGGTTCAGAACGGTTCTTCGGTTTTGCTCCGGCTCTTTTGGCACACTGCCAGCAGTCGACTGGTGCTGCGTCTTGTCATGTTTCGTCATCGTAACTTTGGTGCCCTGCTCTAAAAGCCAAAGGGCGCGAAACCCCTCAAAGCTGACACCGGACAAAACAACAATGCCGTTGTGCTCCAGGCTTCCTCTGTACCTCTTCGGGAAGACCAGATTCCCGCCTAGGTGCTGGTCTTTCAGTGGCCCCTGTGGCTTGTTATGTGTTTCTCCTTCGTTGTGGTATCAACTGGTAAAACGTCGGTTTTTTTTTTTTTGTTGTTGTTCAGGAGTTGATCCGCGCCCCTGCCCGTGCCCCGTTGAGGAAAGGTGTGTTTTTTGTCTTGTGCTTTTGCTTGCCGGACAACTTTTGTTGGTG
>NW_011357368.1:2831248-2848981 GCF_000735185.1 Notothenia coriiceps
CTCTGAACGAACGCTAGGGCATACGTTCTCTGGCCGCCGGCAGATTAACAGGAACGGCGCAGCTTAACATTAGCTGGTTACACGCCTATTCCTCACAGCACTACTTCAATGAGCTAGCTAACACTTGACACTATACTGACTTTTCACTTACAACATTAACAAGACCACAGCCTAGATATGATACGCCGGCTTAGGCATTAGCAGCTTCATGTTTAGCTCATGTTAATGGTTGAAGGAGTGTTATTTTCTGCAGTAGCCCTGTAGATAGGTGGATTCAGAGTTAACGTTTGGGCGCACTTGTCGTTGCACCAGCTAATTCTGTATGTCTAAACATTAGCTACATTTCGTGAAAGCTGGTTTGATTGTGTACTTAAATAGATACAGGGGACATGTGATTGGCTCAAGAGCGGAGTGGACCGGGGAAACAGCAAGAAGGAAACACAGCAGTCACATCCCTAAAACCTTGACATTAAGTTTAGAAACATTAATGAAATAACATGTCAAATGAAAAACAGGCATCAACACATAACACTGAAACGTGAATATCAGAATAATGATTATGAGGACAAACTATTAAATAATATCGGCTATATGACATTTTTAATTATCAATAAAATCATGACAATAAAATGATATCAATAACACTCTAAAGATAACAATAAGATTTATGGAATCGAAAATGTCCATTATATATTTCATTCATTAAATTACATTCTGAAATGTCTCTCAAACAATTCCTCCATGGAGTTCGTTCATTTATTTTTCATTTGACAGAATGGATCCATTAGATTTTAATACATTTCATGTATGTATTTAAAGATGAGAAGGAACTCATTTAATCTTTAATCAACTTCTTTTTTCTTTTATCTGACTGTTAAAAAAAAACATTTCAGCCTGATGGCTCTCCCTGATGTATAAATATCAAAACATTTTTTTTTTTGCACAGTGGGAAGAGAAAAAAAATGGGGTTTTGATTGAACAATTTTTACTTGCAAATGTTATTTATTAATTACAAGAGTCTCTTGAGGCAGAACAAAATATTGCAGTTACAGATTATATTCAGAATGATGACAGGGTGCTCGGTGCACTTTGACAGAGCTTGTTCAACTCTACTAACTCACCTGCTCACCACCGACGTTTAGTCCCATCGGCGGAGAGGATCTGAATTATCTTCACCAAATATTATGTAACATGGAGAATTAATTGCCATTTCTTTCATGGAGAGTGGCTCCTCACACCCTAGGAGGGTTTTTGTCATTTGAGGGACTAATGATGAAGTTTTATTGGTGTTCTTTGATGCAGCTGCGAAACCGTGTTATATGTAACACCCTATCAATTAACACATGAAATGAACCCTTTATATTTCTTTTCCATAGGAGTGTTGCTTGAATTTGTACAAACAATATACATTCATGTATAGTAATGATTAAATATTCGGTTCCACTCACTACCTGACGTGCACTTCCACAGGTGAAGCTTGCAGCATTTAACAACTTTTGTAAAAATATGACCATATGTGTCACGATTCTCATGTTATGTCACGTTTATAGTTTTTGTAGGTTTGGGTGTTTTGCTGTTTTCAAAATGCATGTTTTCCCTTTGTGGTTATTGTCTGCTTGTCATTATTCCCTGGTGTGTCTAATTGTCTGATTATGTTCACCTGGTCCCTGTGTTTTCTCCATCCCTTCCTCACCCTGTGTCTTGTTGTGTGATTGAGTCTTCGTGTGTATTTATATGTCTGGGTTGTTCCTGTCTGTCTTGGTCGGTTCGTCTTGTTCCCTGACTAGTTTCTGCGGTGGAGTGTTCTGTTTTGTCTCATTGTCTATATAATACTATAGCCTTCTTGTATATGGTAAGAGGTGAAGGTTTCAGTGTATAGATGGAGGGTTCAGCATTCTTCGAGTACCGGGAGTTCTTGTCACCACAGCGAGGCTGTGTTGTCGGTAGCGCGCCGATGACCCTATGTAGCAAAACTGCGGTCACGAGAATTCCCTTGACATACTGGATTACAATGAACCATCCCGTGAGATGTGCCGTTTTTACTCCTGGCACTGCTGAAACGTAGGTCATACTAGCTCACGGAGAGACTACCATTCCCAAACTGTCCACCATCGCTTTCGAAATTCAGACACGCACTGAAGTTAGGCACTGTCATGTTTTCAGGTAAACGGCAGCGCCACTCATGTCCAGGAGCTGAGATTCTGGAACTCGGTCAGGCCTTGGATGGTGTCTGGAGATTCAGCGGTCTGCACTAGAGTGCGTCGCTGAAGACCAGCTGAGCCAAGCCCCATAGCCTGTGTCGACTCCCGATGTGACGGTACCTTACAGCCAGTTTCCGTCAGAACCGACCTTACAGGCTGTTTCTGCGCTCAACGCCGGTCACATCCAAGCCATGTCTTTGGCTCCAGTTAGCGGACCTTACTGCCATGTATCCGGCTCCAGCGCAGCACAGCTATGTGTGCACCCTCCGAGCAGTGTCTGAACCACAGGACCATGTTGCCGCTCCGAGCCTGGCCTGACAGCGACATGGTTTCCGGCTCTCTGAACAGGAACCTTCAGCCATGTCTCTGGAATTCGTGCTGGCTTACGGAGGTAACCACGGACTTTCGACTCGGGCTCTCGTCTACTGACTGAGTCGCATCGGCCAAGCCAGCAGCTCAAGCTCGAAGAGCCATGGTTCCAGGCAGTAACAGCGACTCCAGCATCGTGCTCCATGTTGCCAGAGCGGTCCACGCCAGCTTGCTTCATGACTGTCGCATTACCGGGCGTACTACAGCCACCGTTCACGCTTGCCGCTGTCGTCCGCACAGCAGCCATGTTCCCGGGTCCTGATGACGGTCGACCTTACAGCCATGTCCTCCGGCTTGTCGAATACCGGGACTACAGGGCACATGTTTCCGGTGGCTGTCCGTGCGGACGCAACACAGCCCACTGTTCCGGCTCCAGTTGGCGAACCCACACAGCTCAAGTGTCGTTCGCGGTTCCAGAGACCGGCCCAAGCACAGCCGATGTTCTGCGGCTCCAGTGTCCTGGAGCGTGTAGGTCAGCCACGTGCGCTTCTGCCGGAAGCGTAACCTTGACAGCTCATGTCTTGTCACGTTGCAGAACCGAATCCCGGACAGCCATGCTCTCCGGCTCCAGTGTCCTGCCAATCCAGCCACGTCCATTTGCCGTTGGAGGTCGCCGCAGACTACTCTTTCTGCCGGGGTCACTGCCAACTCGCTGTCGTGTCACTCGTGTGGATCCCGCAACTACGTCTTCTCTGCCGGGGTCCTGCCAACCCCATGTCTGTGCCGTTGGAGGTCCCGCAGACTGACTCTTTCTGCGTGGGTCCCTGCCAACCCCATGTCCTGTCACGTTGGAGGTCCGAGAATGCTCTTCGACCGAGGGTCCTTGCAACCCCATGTCTTGAGCACGTTGGAGGTCCCGCAGACTGCTCTTCTGGCCGGGGTCCCTGCCGACGCCACTGTCCTGTGCCGTTGGAGGTCCCGCAGAACTACTCTTCTGCCGGGGTCCCTGCCACTCCGATGTCCTGAGGGTTGGAGGTCCCGCAGACTGCCTCTTCTGCCGGGGGGTCGACTGCCAACCCCATTGTCCTGTGCGCCGTTGGATGTCCGGCCGACTGCTCTCCTGGCCGGCGGTCCTGGCCGGTCCTGTGTCCTCTTCCAGGGGGATCTGGGCCCGACACCGGCTCCCGGCACCGGCCTCCGGAGCGCGTGCTGGTCTTCACCGCCTCTCAGACTCTGCCTTTGCCCCGGCCGTCGCCGCCCGAAGAATTTCCTCCTCTGAACTCTGCTTGCCCCCGGGCCGTCCGCCCGAGACCCCTCCTCGGACTCTGCCTTGCCCCCGGGCCGTCCGCCCGAATTCCCTTTTTGAACTCTGCCTTGCCCCCGGGCCGTCCGCCCGAATCCCCTTTTTTGAACTCTGCCTTGCCCCCGGGCCGTCCGCCCTCCACCCGTCCTCCAGACCCCCTCCACCCACCCTGCTGGATTTTTGTTTTTTTGGGACGTCTGGAATCCGTCCCTTGAGGGGGGGGTTATGTCACGATTCTCATGTTATGTCACGTTTATAGTTTTGTAGGTTTGGGTGTTTTTTGCTGTTTTCCATGTCACGTTTCCCTTTGGGTTATTGTCTTGTCATTAGTTTCCCTGGTGTGTCTAATTGTCTGATTATGTTCACCTGGGTCCCTGTGTTTTTTCCTCCCTCCTCACCTGTGTCTTGTTGTGTGATTGAGTCTTGTGTGTATTTAAGTTCTGGGTTGTCTGTCTGTCTTGGTCGGTTCGTCTTGTTCCCTGACTAGTTCTGCGGTGAGTGTTCTGTTTTGCCATTGTCTATATATATATCATAACCTTGAAATAAAGAAAGTTTCAGTTTATATCTGCATTTGGGTCCTGCTTGTTTCACAAACCGTGACAATGTCATTTTTACATCATAATTCAACTTCCTGTTTCTTTATAAGGTTTTAGCAGTTTTCAATTTCAGACCTATGTCAGTTTTATATACAAGAATGATTTGAAATGAGTTTAATCCTGTATTTGATTATATCACATTAGTCTTGTGTGCTTTGACATCCGGATTATTATCATTAACACTTTCGGTCATGGCACTGTTTTAGTATCATTTTTCCAGAGTTAGTTGCCTGAATGTCTGCAGTACAGTTCCGGCAGGCTGGTGGTTTGAAATAGAAAAAAAATAAATGTTGTTCTACAGAAACAGATGGGGAGAAGAAATGGTTGCCAGGCTGAAAATGATCTTTAGTCTTTAGGTTTGAGTCCTGAAGAATTTTCTGCTGATTACATGAGACTATATTATAAGCCAAGAGGCACACAGCTGGAAAACACAAATTAGCACAAAGCTAATTTAACTGTGTAGTGAGACACTGATCAACTTTGGAGTTTAATTCATCGACCTTCAATCCCAGAGTGTCAGGTGAACATGTCTGAAACAGGATCCTTGGTTTTCAATTGGTCCTGAAGGTCATGAGACTCAGAGAGAGGACTCTTAATTCAGGGAGGATACAATCAATAAGGACGAGACTGGAGTTATGAGGTTGCTGTGTGACGGTCTCTCCTTGGCAACATATCAAACTTGCTGTGCCACAATATGTTCTGCTGGATTGAACCCCCCCCCCCACCTCTCTTTATTCTGCTCATTAACTGTAATACAGGACTCTTCAAACGGAATCAGAGACAGAGGCAGCAGACAGCTCAGCGAGGCCTTCACAACATGGAGGTGTGCCAAAATTGAAGAGGAGCTGCAGGGCTCACACACGGCTGATCACTTCACTGCCCCACTTGTGACTATGAATTCTTATTTTTGTTTGATTTATGTCATTTTTTAGTTGCATACATTCCCGATTAAAATCTTTGATTTTGTGCCAAACAATGAACACTTGGGCAGCCTGCTCTTATCAGTTTGTTTAACATAATGAACTGCTTTTAAATGTTTAATAATAGTCTTCAAATGATCATAAATGAATAGCTTTTATCCCTGTAACCAAGATGCAAAGTGCTGGATCCAGAAGTTGATTTCCCATTGTTGATTCACTTTTGTTTAAAGTCAGAGTTGAAGCAAATTCTAGAAATTCCAAACGCTGCGTTCATGTTCAAATTGGGAACAAAACACAGTATCTGTACCTAAGTTCATCAAAAAGTTGGGCCAGAACCCTATAGTAAGTAGCTTTAATCTGCTGAATGTTAAATCTTTCCTCTAAAGTGTTGGAAGTTGTAGCTTCAGATCATCGTTAGGGGTGCACAGGGTGCTGAGTTTTTTTTTACTCAGTTATTGCATGTTTCTCAAGTTTTGAAGCCTTTGACTTTGTATCAAATAATCAAGTGTTCTTTAAATAGTTATTCATCCTCCCACTGATGAGAGAAGAGTTTTGAGTGTATAACTGTAATGCTCTGTAAATTATGGCATACCATTATTAAAGGGGGCCTTGTATGCTTTTGTGGGGGTTCTCTATCCTGTGTGTACATAGGTTTTTTCCCTGCAGAGGGAGTTTCTTTGAGAATATGAGGGTTTTTGTTCCCCCATGCTGGATCTGGATTGTCTAGTCAGCGCGATAACAGGAAGAGAAGCTGCAGCTCCTTCAGAAGCTGCTGAGAAACTTCTGTTTGAACACATCAACCAAAGTGACCCAAATTCAAAAATCCCATTTTTCCCTAATTTCACGCTGATAACAAAAACATCCAATTTGAGTGTATTTTGCTGTGCCAGCCCCCCTACTGAGTCCAAATGTCTGCAGGAGCACTGCTGTGGGAATTTAACTGTGATATGCTGAGGAAACTGTCACTGTGCTCCGCTGATTTAAAATGGAGAATTTAGTGACTTAAAACTTTCTTAAACTGTATTAAACTCTGCATGCTGTCCCCATGAACAAAGCTATTTTGGGGCCTGATCTGAATTCCCTCCTTGCGCTATTCCTAACGTTGTGAACATTGCTGCATTAGTAAGGTTTAGAGCTGCAAAGATAAATGAATAATTGGAAAATGAAAGTATATTTCAAGGAAGAAAGCCGAAAAATGCTTTTTTCAAACTCTTAAATATGGAGATTAATTACTTTTCTCAGTTTTTATATGATATTAAACTGATCGTTAGGTATTTGACTGACTGACAAGATATTTTAAAACGTAATCTTGGACATGTTTCACCAATTTCTGCTATATATTATACCAAAGGATTCATATTAATTTATACAAATAGATGTAGTTGGTTGCAGCCTTAGTAAGGTGTCTGGTTTTCAGGATCAAAGCAGACACTGGATTGGATGGCCTCAAACAGAGTTGAAAAGAAATCCCAGAAAGCTTTGCAAACTGACGCAGGGCAGATATTTGGATGTGTTAACAATGATTTGTAATCAAATGTTCTATGGATGACTTAACTAGTGGTGTCCAATTTTCAAAAGATTTGTTTCTCTGATTACTTTTCAGTCAACATCTATTGAGTGCTGAGTTTTCTAGTTTTTGTAAGGACTCAGAGAAAGAAAAACAACCCTGTTTTCATCCACCATCTTTGATTAAACCACAGTGAGAGCGGAGAATAGTACAAGTCAAGTTTAATGTTCTGTAACCAACAAATAGAAAAGGTTGAAACTTATCGACTATGAAAAAAAAAGCCATTCATCAATGGGCTTCACAGTACAGGAGGAAAAAGCTAATGTGACAAAAACACACACTTTACACAAACAGCTACTTTAGTGTGTACTTTAATGCTTCTAACCTTTTTCAAACACACACAGTGCATGCACACGCACACCATATTCAGCCAAAACATCAATATAGGTAACATTTACTGTCAGGTAGCGACAGCCTAATGAGAAAACGCAGCATGAGCTTTGCTAGTGCGGCGGGGGGGAAATTGCAGAGCACAGCATAATACTCTCTGACAAAGGAATGAAAGTCAGAGGAAATGTATCCCGGACTGAACGAAGCGAAAAGAGAGTGGAGGGTGCCATTCACCCACATCACAGCCCTAATCACAGCATGGAACTAAATATACACAAAGGCATTGAGTCATCGTAAAAATATGTTTTAGAAAAGTATATAACGGTTAGTCAGATTTAACGTGCCACACAAGGCTGGAGGAAAGTAAAAAATGTTTTGTCATTGCTGCAAAAGCTATGAAAGTAAAAAAAGTCATTCTAAAAGGTTGATACTTTTTGTTGCTGCTGTTTATGTAGTATTTAAATTGCAGTTTAACTTTGTTCAAGTAAACTGCGGGTTAATAAAAAATTGTACTTAACGGTGCATTCCTGTTTTATTGTGTACGTAAGGAGAAAGTTTTGGTTTGACTGAGACACCAGGTTGATTTTAGGTTTAAAAAATGTTCTGTCAATTAAAGAAACCGAACCTCTTAATGGTCACTAGGGGGCAGATAGATTGGCCATTATCAAATAAATAAAGAATACAAAAATAAACTGACTTGACTGTCATGACCTCAGTCAATTACATTCAAACATTCTGGAGTCTCCAAAGGAATCAATTACCTAAGTGATCAATAAATATGGATTTTGAACCCGTATTTTTATGATCATCATTACATTTAACCAACTTCAAGGCCAACGTTATTTGGGGTTTTCTTATTCAGTGCGACCCCTGCAATAAGGAATGACATTATAATCAAGCAATAGTAAAAAAAAAAAAAAAGTGTGCAAAAACTAAATTAAAACTAAGTTAAAAAACTGTTGTTTGTACCTGCACTTTGATGTGTTTCATGATTATGTTTGCATAATATGTGTGGGTTCACCTCAATTTAAGGCTTCCTTCTAGAGCAGTAATTACAAGAAGCAGCTTATTGCTTGTTTTCAGGCCAGGTTTACATGGATTAAAACTCTTCAATCCAAGCCTGAAATGTTGGATTGGATGTGGCTAACCGAAGCCAAAGAGAGGCTGTTCACCTGTATCCAGGTATAAACTGGGGCAGGCTGCTGTCTGGGTCACTCTCTCTGTCTCGAGAGTTCTGAACAGAGCTGGCTTATAATCGGACCCCTGTTGAGTTGCTTTCCTGGCAGCGACAGAAAAGCTGTTCGGTTTTTGACCCTGCAGATTCTCGCAGTGCGTTGGGTCACAGCTCGCCCCAGAGCCGATCAATTTGTGAACACGAGAGCGTCGCACAGACAGGATTATTTGGTAGCGTGAGAGGACCCCTCAACCCTTGGTTGGATCATCACTGAAACGCTCAGTGTGAAACCAACAGTGGTGAAATTCCTCTAGGAAGATAGGAAATTCATGTAAAACAACACTAAAACTGTAATTCTCAACCTCTGCCAAGAAATGACACAAAGCTTCTAATGCAACCTGTCTGTCAGGGGCAGGGGAAATATGGTCACCATTTAGGGGGTCAGCAGCTAGGAAAGCAACAATGGCTGCCTTTGCCTGCCAAGTGTCTGTTTGTACATGTATTCCATATAACTCATGTTATGGCCAAAACATAAATAAGCATATTGACATATTTGATATTTTCAAACACCTAATTAGTGATATATTAAATCAGGAATAACATAGCAAAATATAATATAACAACCCTGTACAGCTGTTTCAATCACATCCAAGCCATTTTTGTCACCTTTTCTTAAAGCCAGCTTTGCAGGAAAATGCCATCAAAGTTCCTAACTCCGCCCACAAAGCTTTGATTGGTTGATCCGTTTTCAATCAGAAGAAACTTAAAGTATGACACATGGGATCCCGTTTAATTCTCAGTTTTAATGCATGACATCAGTTTTTTATAGGCAATACTGACCAATATTATTGCAGAAAGCTCTTTGGTTGGATAGTTTGTGGTCTGACTGAGGTTAGAAAAAAGCCTTTTCATTTGTACATGTTAAACGTTTCTTCAGCCTTCGATATAATGTGTTGAATTGACTTTTCACCACTCTTGGGTAAAGTCCATTGGTGTCTACCACAATGTAGACACATTCCTAGAAACTCACTTTGCCACTTCAGTAGTTTTCGATCACCTGGTTAAAGAATCCAACAGATAATCCATTACCCAGCGGTGTCTTCCCCGTGATTCTGCAGATTTCACCCATGGTCCTGCTCAGATAGTATCATTTCTGCTCAGTCTATTTCTGGGTTTCACTCATAAGCTCCAGCGACAGCATCTATTTGCTGAAAACCAATACTGTCTTGGGCTGTGATATTGCGCTTATTGCCATCTTATCTCCCGATGCAGCCACCCAAACACATTTAGGATTTGGAGGCTCCCACAAACATGTCCTCCTGATAACCAGGGCGTGTAAATATATAGAGAGCCTGTGTCTGTCTCTCGCCCACACTGTCACACATTCACAAACACACACGAAAACCTCAAGCTCACACAATAACACGCCTACTGAAAAACACATTCTGTCTTTATTTTCTGTCACAATCGCTGTGGTTTGTGAACCTTCAGGCGATTAGGGATGGTGACTAAGACACACTCGCTGCCTTTTTGCTTAAAAGTCAGAAATTTGACCTACAATCTCAGCCCAGGACAGTGTTTCCCAACGCACAATTAACAGTGACAAGATCACGTTGGGGACAGACAGCTTCGGGCAACACGGCTGTATTTTGTTTTGTTTACTGAGGCAAAATCTGACCTGCTGCGGCATTCTTTTCAGGGCCTTAGTGATCTCTGTGTGCATTTTTGTCAACATGTATCTGCTGTGTGAATTGAGGGACGGCTTCAAAACCGTTGGTGGATTTGGGTACACAGATTTAGCTGCCAAACAACAACCTTTAATGTGACAAATAACCAAATTCTAATCGGTCCAAGTTTGCAAAAGTATTTTCTCTGTGATGGATATTTCCAAAACTTCATAAAGGAGATGTCAGTAATAAAATGGAAACTAGATCAAACATAGATCTCAGATGTGGAGAGTCCTTTTTCAAAATTCTTACGAACTTGTCTTCAAAGATGTCATGATTAAAAGCTTCAGGTTGAAATAAGAAGCTATTTAAGGTAAATGTAGCTGGGAAAGGACTTCAATGCTTCACTGAAAGTCACAGATCTTTCCCCAAGAGGAAGGGAATACAATATTCAAATATTACTTTAATTAAGCTGTTGGAAAGCAACTTAGAAGTGTATAGATGTATATTTAAATAACACACATTCAGATCTAATTAGCATTCGGCTTGTGATATCAGTGTAACTGCAGTTTTGGTTAAACGTTGTTCATGTCATCTTAAATGTCACACTTCTTGAGCGGGTCAACTGAGCTCAATTAACATCTCTTGAAAGTGGATGTAATGTTATCGCCATCAAACATACAAGGTTAAATTCTAATGTAAAAAATGAAAAAAGCTTTTATTCTGGTGTTCAAGGAAAAAAATACTCAAACTAGAATTTGAAAGCACTGTATTTCACCCAACTCTGCAGCTCTACAGGGTGTTTAAGCTTCTTTTAGCGCCTTGCTTTACCTATTGACTTTACCCATGTGGTATTAGCCTTGTGCAAATAATGTAAACTCAACTATGATCAATGAATACAACTATAATAAACCCCAATAACAGCAACTGGCAGCTTAAAAACTGATGTTCATGAGGTGGTGTTGACCAAAATAGAGCTAAAAGGAGAGGGAATATTGGTAAAACATCATCAGGTGGGCACAAATACAACAGCTATTCTGTTGCAGTAATGTTTATCACACTATTTGAGAGTAAACACGCCAAGCTTCGGTGTTAGACCTAAAAAACACAGTTACAGTATAAACTAAGTTTCCAATAATGCAAACGGCTAGCTTGATGTATAAACGGCCTGCATTTACTCAGCATCCTACTGTATAACATCACCATCGAATTAAAAAAAAAAAGCTGAAAGGACGGCTGTTAAGCTACCAACTCAGCAGAGCAGAAAGTGGATTGTATTAACGTTCGTTCATCTGCTGATGGGTGAAAAAAACTCAAATCACGTCACTTTGAGCAAGACATCAGCAGAAAGCCTCGAAAATAAACTCGGTGAACATCACAGTGAACTCTGCAGTGACAGATGTAGCTTTTCTGCAGGAGGTGACAAAAATAAGTTGCACAACACGCGCACATACATCCTACATACAGGAAGTGAAAATTGGTCTCAAGTGTGTAGCATGTCAGAGAAAGAAACATATCACACACCTACACAAGCTGGCTCTTTCTCACTTACACAGCTTGATAAGGGTGTATAGGGAATAAATTGGGTTGAGTGCCGCAAGTCATCTTCACAATTACTGATCATAATACACAAGAGTGCGCAACACGCACACACACACACACACACACACACACACACACACACACACACACACACACACACACACACACACACACACACACACACAAATGTACACACAGCAAATAAGCCTGCAAACATGATCTTAATGCCACAGAATGGTCTGTTCCATATTGTAGGTCTATGGTTCTCTCTCTCTATGTCTTCCGACCTCATTTCTCTTTAGCCATCTGGATATCCATCCCCCACTCCTATTTCTGTTTACCTCACACTTATTTTTTCACCATATACATTTTTTTGTATCTTTGTTCCATAAGTAGATTAGGAAACAAAGATGGCTGTCTAGCTGGAGCTGAGGTGAAACACGCTGCAAACAATTTAGTTATTTTGAAGGAATCCTGGAACTGAGAGTGTAACTAAAGGGCGTGTTAACTGCGCAAATACTTTTCTTGCAGAAGGTAAAGTTAATTTTTGGAGTAATCAACTTAAAAACTTGTATCCCGCATGAGGGTAATTGAGTACATACAACTTAAAATTCCTTTTAAATCATTTAGTAAAACTAGTCGGAAAAACTTAATCTTTTGAGTAATCGACTTCAAAACTTGTGTTTATGCTACCAATTATTAAGTAAGTGGTAATTAAAAACACCTCTGATTGTAGAGAAAAAAAAGCCTTCTCCCCTAACTCAAATAAGTTTGTTGATTTAAGACAATTTCATTAGAAGTTGTCTTAACTCAATAAACATCGATCCAAACTGTTGCGTTGATGAAAAAGGAAAGGAAAATGTCAACGTTTCAGCCAGAAAGAAAAACTGAAACAGGCCGGCTCAATGAATCCGCCTGAGGCAAATAAACCTGAGGAGGGAGGGGAAGGCCTCTCTGAAATATTAAAAGAAATCAGAGAATTCCGCATGGAAACTGCTGGGAATTTTGGAGCATTGAAGGAGGACATAAACGACTGGAGAGAAGGCTTCGGAGAGCTGAAAATAAGAGCGGGTGCAGCAGAATTAAGAATCGCAGAAAAATAAAGACCGTGAAATCGGTATGACAAAAGTAGTTTAGTTTACGCACGCTCAGGGCAAAAAGCAGAATGTTACCAGTATAATATTTTCAACAGTTGTTTGTTTTGGATCAGACAAGGAAGACCAGAGGACATTACATTTTAAGCATCCTTATGCAAGGACTACTCTAAAGCAAATGTGTATTTCGGTGGTTGGTGTAAAATTGTGGAATTCTCAACAAAAGGATTTAAAGAATTGTATTATGTATTTTCGAGTTAAAGAAATTGTATAAATTAAGAAAGATGGGACTATGTGAAGCAGAATGGGAATAAGTCTATGTACCCATTGGCCTCCATTGGTAAATATGTTTGATGTCTTTGATGTGATGTCTGTTCTTTATTTGTAGGTATTATTATTATTATTATTATTATTATTATTATTATTATTATGTGCCGCTTTCCACCTCCTATCCAGTAGGACTCAGATGAGGGTGTTGCACTTTTCCTTGTACATGTGATGTTTTGGTGTTGTTGGTTTTTTGTTTTGTTTCTTTCCGTTTACCGTCAAGTGGGAAATAAGTTTTTTTTTTTGTTTCTCTTATTATCCTAAGATACTGTTATGTTTGGCTGTGAATAAGTTTGGCTGTGAAAAATAAATATGAAGGACAGACCATCTATTTCTATTTATTAGTTGTTTTTTAAAGGGGCAGGTAATATAAGATTGTTTTCTTCTTCCTGCTCCTTTTCGGTCAATGGTGTGTTAATAGAGACAAGTTTTGTTAACGATTATTATACATTAAGATTTGCATACCATTAACGGAACAAAACAAAAAAGAAATAATTGCTTTTCCCCCTTTTGTTAGCTGGTTTCAAAAACAGAGAAACAAAAAAACACCGTTCTCCAACCAGCGCCATCCAACCCAACTCTCAGGAGAAGACAAACACATATAAAAAACTATATTAAACACACAAACAATCAGTACATAAAATGAAATAAGATTAAAAAGAGAAGGGAGCACGATACAATTAGCTTTCTTCAAAGACGGATGCATTAAAAATCATTTAAAAAGGCTGATGAACCTGATTGACAGAGAGCTGTGACACCGTGAAAGTGGTAAAGTTGGGATCTAATGAGGGTATATACATATGAGATTTGCAAATATACCTTCATGTTCTTACCAAGTTCACTACATTTTCTTTTGATGTTGCTTTAATTGGTCCCTTATCCATCTGTGCCCTCTCTTTCATCCATCTGTACATCATATGCTCTCGCTGAGTATGACCTATTTGCCCTTTTAACATCTGAACTCCTCTCCATTATTACTTCTTCTCAAATTCAATATTCTTTTGGCATGGCTTGACAAATATTGAATTCTATTGTATAACACATGTACAAAATCCACAATGGAGTCCCGAATACATTAAGTAAATCAAATATTGAGGTTTTATCCCAGAGAATATTACACTTGATCTATGTCCACCAGCTTTTATTCCCTTCTTACTTCTTCACTGTTCTCTCCCCTTTCACCCTCCTCTCCCTTTCTTTCTCCCCCTCTACTCTCTCTATCTCCCTCTCCTTATCTGTACTCCCACACCTCACATAGCACTACGGTGTATCGCATTGTAAAACATGGAGCCATTTATAGGCTGGAGGTTATTGGTTGAGAAGGGGGCGGGGAAGGGAGTGAGGGAGATAGAGGGGGAGGGATTTTCACACAAGGAGCAAATGTACAGTATCTTAGCAGAGAGGGCGCTGTCAAGGAGAGCATTAATTGTTTCAGCAAATTACCCAATGTATACATTCATATTTCTTTCATGTCCCTAATAATTATAAAGGAAGTAAGTGAGCCAACTGATTTCCCGTCACCTTAACAAAGTAAATATTTTTACCGAAACCATGTTGTTTCCTTAAACCAATCAAAGTCGCTCTGGTGCATAATCTTAACCCTGGGGTTGGCACATCAAAACGTGTTTTTATTGGACAAATACTGTTGTCCTGCCAACAAGGGAGGCACATTATATTACATTACATTTAGCTGACGCTTTTATCCAAAGCGACTTACAATAAGTGCATTCGACCAAGAAGATACAAACTTGAAGAAAACAGAATCATATAAGTACATCAGGTTTCATAGAGCCAAAACATTTCAAGTGCTACTCAACTGGCTTTAGATAAGCCAGTCCTTTATTAGTATATAAGTGCTTTGTTAATAATTCTATCGCTCGAAGTGGAGTCGAAAGAGATGAGTTTTCAGTCTGCGCCGAAAGATGTGCAAGCTATCTGCTGTCCTGATTTCAATGGGGAGCTCCCCATTGAAATCAGGACAGCAGATAGCTTGCACATCTTTCGGCGCAGACTGAAAACTCATCTCTTTCGACTCCACTTCGAGCGATAGAATTATTAACAANTGACATGAGTAAAGAAGTTTAGTCAGTACTTCTACTTTCACCAGAGTATTTTTAAACAAGAGTATCTGTACTTCTACTTGAGTAAAGGATGTGTGTACTTTTGCCATCTCTGACTATATCCAAGAACCATTGTACAGTAGTTTTTATATGCCTCTGTAATTTCCTAGCTTATTCCTTTATAGCTTTGGTACTCAACTGGTTCATTGGTACAAGTAATAATTTGCAATGCAATATGATGCAAAATCTGAAAATGTAAGGGGTGGGACATGCTAATGTACAGACCCCAAAACATATAGTGTTGCAGACTACTTTAACTTAGCTATACATTTAAAAGATTTGTTTGGCACAAAGTGAAAGTAACTTAATGTTTCATGTGTATCATACATTGTAATGCCTCCTAACCTTCTCACACTCACCATCTTGAATTGAACATTTTCAGAGAGTAAAAACTATGAATTAGCACGTTTCTGATTAGCTTACTTGTAGCCTAATCACTTCCACTCTTTGTGTCAGTTTCTAAGCATGTTTCTTACAACGTCATTTTATTTAACTCTTTCTTTATGAACATGGTTGTATGTTAAACTGAATGCAAGTTAATTTGAGTTAAAATAATTAAGTTAAATAACAGAACGGAACATTTAGCTAATATGCTAACCAGCTAACGGCGCTTTGGATAACTTTTCGCAAAAGAAACATAACAGCAGCGTTGATTTTATGAATAATACATTATATTTACACTGACCTAAATTAGATTTATCTTCTTACACCAATCATTTCAGCTACTTTTTGTTTCCTCTCATTTTGAGTTAAAATAATTAAGTTAAATAACAGAAATGTAATCCCTAACGGAACATGTAAGCTAATATGCTAGCCTGCTAACCGCGCTTTGGATAACTATTAGCAAAATAAACACAACAGCAGCGTTGATTGTACAAATTACACATTATATATACACTGACCTAAATGAGAAGCTCTTTACCTGAACATTATCTTCTTACACCAATAATTTCACCTATGCTCCGAATATCTGGAACAAACTCCCAGAAACCTGCAGGTCCGCTGCAACTCTCACTACTTTTAAATCCAGGCTGAAGACTTTTCTTTTTGCTGCTGTTTTAAATTGAACTATTCACATCTCACTGTAACTTGTATTCATGTATTTTGTCTTTTAAAACTGGGGTAGGTAATTTTGGAGAAACCAGCTCGAGTGCGCTAGAATTTGAAAATACACAACCAGAAGAAATCTGCCACTTCCTTACAGAGCCCCTCCTCCAACACACACGAACGCGCACATGACCAATGAGGGCACGAGATAAGTTTGTGCACAGATGGAAGGCTGACAGGCAGGTAGGCCATCCAGTTACTTTAGCCGGGCCGGCTCAGATGATTGGTCGTGCTTTTTACAGCGCCACGGCTTCCACAGATGATATGTTTTAATGTATTTTTTGTCAAAGCACTTAAGATATTCATTGCTATCGGGATGTTAAGAGCATTCCATGGAATATAACAACAAGTGTTTCTGAAATAAATGACATACCCCACCTTTAATGTTTATTTAATTATCTTTTCTTTTTAATGCCATTTTCTTAATGCCTTTCATTTTTGTAAAGCACTTTGAATTGCCTTGTGTTGACAAAGGTGCTATATAAATAAACTTGCCTTGCCTTACTAAAGTTATATCTTGCGTGTTTTTTGTTACCTGCAGAGTCCCTGTGGAGCACTCGTAGTTGTTCTGGCAGAAAAGGCCATACGGTTTTGCTGCTCATGATCTCCACAGCGGAGTCATGCGGGCCGTCCTCCTCGGAAGAGCGGGACGCTAACATCTGGACTCTGCTCAGACCTCACCTGAGGGGCCACGGACCTGCAACCACACACCTGGGAATCACAGACAGACAGACAGGACGCACAGACAGACCAGACAGACAGACAGACAGACAGACGGACAGACAGAGGAGAAGTCATTAGAAAAATAACCAAACAAGGACGATCTGGCCTCGAGCTTCATTAGCATTGATTATTTATCTGTTTTTATTGAGGTTGCATTGTTGGAGGAGCCTGGTGACCTAAGATTTTCATTATCATAACTACTTAGTNGTTCAAGATGCGAGTGCACCGGTTGAAAGAGTGCACATCGGCTACAGTTTGGGTGGAACTCGCGATGCATCGATTGTAGCGTCTTTGCATCGGAAAAAAACGATTAATTCGCCACTAA
This sequence comes from Notothenia coriiceps, assembly GCF_000735185.1. Lineage (NCBI taxonomy): Eukaryota > Metazoa > Chordata > Actinopteri > Perciformes > Nototheniidae > Notothenia > Notothenia coriiceps. The sequence continues at coordinate 2,848,554 of NW_011357368.1, forward strand.
GGTGTCACGATTCTCATGTTATGTCACGATTATAGTTTTGTAGGTTTGGGTGTTTTTGCTGTTTTTCCATGTCATGTTTCCCTTTGGGTTATTGTCTTGTCATTAGTTTCCCTGGTGTGTCTAATTGTCTGATTATGTTCACCTGGGTCCCTGTGTTTTCTCCTCCCTCCTCACCTGTGTCTTGTTGTGTGATTGAGTCTTGTGTGTATTTAAGTTCTGGGTTGTCTGTCTGTTTTGGTCGGTTCGTCTTGTTCCCTGACTAGTTCTGCGGTGAGTGTTCTGTTTTTCATTGTACATATATCTCATAGCCTTGAAATAAAGGAAGTTTCAGTTTATATCTGCATTTGGGTCCTGCTTGTTTCACAAACCGTGACACATTTCTTGACCTAGTTTCTTTTTTTTCCCAATCTTGGTAAACAACTATACTC
>NW_011357368.1:2849026-2890349 GCF_000735185.1 Notothenia coriiceps
ATGAGAAATTTTGTCGACGATCAGATACCATGGAAAAATGACTTTTCAGTGTAAAGTTCGGAAGGAATTTGAAACTGAACTCATTGTCTTCAAATCAGTCAGAAGATCTTTATATTAATAGAACAATAATGTCATTGTTAGCTAATGAATGTTTCCATGCTGAACAACGGCAACATGACAACGTTTTCATTGGTCCCTCTTCTTTAGAGAAGACCAGGAAATGATGGATACACGGATCGTGTTCAAATCAATAGGCACGCAATGACTCTAAATAATAATGATCACGCCACCAAACTCACATTCAAACTAAAGGAACCAGCCTGTTTGGAAAATGTGAGAAGTAGAAAGTACAGCTATTTGTATTCAACATGTAAGAAGTAGAAAGTACAGGTATTTGTGTTCAACATGTAAGAAGTAGAAAGTACAGGTATTTGTGTTCAACATGTAAGAAGTAGAAAGTACAGGTATTTGTGTTCAACATGTAAGAAGTAGAAAGTTCAGGTATTTGTGTTCAACATGTAAGAAGTAGAAAGTACAGGTATTTGTGTTCAACATGTAAGAAGTAGAAAGTTCAGGTATTTGTGTTCAAAATGTAAGAAGTCAAAGTAAAAAGTCGTCAGAAAAATAAGTAGTGAAGTAAAGTACTGATAGCAGAAGAATGTACTTAAGTACAGAAACTAAGTATGTACTCCACTCCTTCCCGCCTCTGCCCAGCATACAAGCACATGCATTATTACTAGCGGTAATTATTATTTCATAAAAATTCATTTAATAAGCTCTGGCAGGTGTTCAGTGTGTGTTGTCGTCATGTTCCCACAGAGGAGTGGCTCCATTAGCATGTTCTTGCCAGCCTTTCACACCTCACAGCAGCAGCAGCAGCATGCACACTGACATTAATCAGTCAGGCACACACTCCAGATCACACTTGTTATGAGTGCACTCATAACAAGTGTGATCTGGAGTCTCACAGTAACATAATGCAATGTTTTCTCTACTAAATGTCAGTGTTCTCAGCAGAGAGGCTTGACGATATCATAGATCACTTATTGATGCACTTGTTATAGCTTATAGTTGTGTGTGTGTCCATATGGTATTAGATTACAGGTATTTGTGAGAGTGATTGTACAACGGATGCAGTTTAGTTAGAGGTTTATTGAAGTAACTGGACAAAACATATTTCCAATTATTGTTTTGTAAGAGCTGTGTGTTCTCTCTACCTTTGCCATTAGCTTTCCAGTCACATGTGACACCGTTTATAAACCCGTGTGTAGCTAATCACCGCCACCAAGTGTCCAAAAATAATATTGCAAATTTAGCCAACATTGAACATAAATGGCTCCTACAGTAATTGCTTACTTATAGTGTCAGTTTGGTCTTGTAAAAGCTTTAACTACTGAATACTTTCATCCATAAGGACGCAGAAAGAGGTAAACACACTATTCAATTGTCTTCGGTTCCTTTTAAGATCTAAGTAGGGGGTACAATCTTACCTCTCTCCGGCAGAAACTGAAACTGTCCTAACATTTCGTAACCTTCGTTTTGAATCCGCATCTACATAGCAAAAAATAATAAGGAATAATAATTAAGAAAAATAATATTTAGTGGCTTTTAATAATGTTTTTCTAACAGTTTCTGTACATTAGCAAGTGAGTTTATAGCAAATGCACACCTGTACAGTTATCAAGAATTGACAAATCACTTCTTCAAGCAGTGTTTACCAATATTTAAAATGTATTTTATTTTCTGTAGTTTACCAGTAAGTGTTTGCATGAAACTATTTGTACACACCTGGACTCAAAAAGCATTGCACATGGTCAGGTAGTGCAGCAGGTTAGAGCAGACTTCCTGTTGGAGGGTTTAATAACTTATTCTCTCCACTTCTTGGTTCGGAACGGCACTTAATATGGCGGACCCTCCACGTGAATTGGAGAGAGGATGTTGGGGTTGGTTTGGAATTGGGCCCAAAAGGCTACATGTAAAGCAGGGGTGTCAAACTCAATTTCATCGCGGGGCCACATTAGCATTATAGTTGCACTCAAAGGGCCGGTTGTAAGTATATAAATATACATATATATAAATAATAAAATAATATATGTATATTTATATACTTACAACCGGCCCTTTGAGTGCAACTATAATGCTAATGTGGCCCCGCGATGAAATTGAGTTTGACNATTCATTCTTTCCTTTACACGGATCAGTCGTCCTGGTCCCTTTGCAGAAAAACAGCCCCAAAGCATGATGTTTCCACCCCCATGTTTCACAGTAGGTATGGTGTTCTTTGGATGCAACTCAGCATTCTTTCTCCTCCAAACAAGTCTAGAAAAAAGTACTACAATTTTGTTTCTGGTGTCCTTTGACAGCTCTTTGGTCTTGGCCATAGTGGAGTTTGGAGTGTGACTGTTTGAGGTTGTGGACAGGTGTCTTTTATACTGATAACGAGTTCAAACAGGTGCCATTAATACAGTTAACAAGTGGAGGACAGAGGAGGCTCTTAAAGAAGAAGTTACAGGTCTGTGAGAGCGAGAAATCTTGTTTGTTTGTAGGTGACCAAATACTTATTTTCCACCATAATTTGCAAATAAATTCATTACAAATCAGACAATGTGATTTCCTGGATTCTTTCCCCCATTCTGTCTCTCATAGTTGAGGTGTACTTAGGATGAAAATTACAGGCCTCTCTCATCTTTTTAAGTGGGAGAACTTGCACAATTGGTGGCTGACTAAATACTTTTTTGCCCCTCTGTAAGTGGACTTTGACGTTCACAACTCCTTTCTGACAAATAGAAAACACAATATTGTCACAAGGGATTCATAATGTTTGGTAATGAAAGGCAGAGAGGAATGATACCTGTCATCAGCAGGTTGTAGGCCTCTTGCTTGGTGATCTTTCCGTGATACCATCTGTTTGAGAGATACAATAACATTCAAAATGTAGTTTAGTCAACAAAATGCAGACTTCCAGTAGAGCCTCCAGCACCACAAACACCATCTCTAAACACACATCTTAAAATACTGACATCACTGTTGGGGGATTTCATCTAAGTAAAACGACTATCTCATGTTCACTTCATTAAATCTGAATGAAATAATGAATTAGGCTCTACACACATACGCCTTCCCATTCATGTCCCATCTATTGTCCAAAGGGTTCAAAGAAGGAAACGCTTAGATGTGGCCAGACTTTAATCTAGAGCTCCTATCCTCTCTCAGGGTTGAATCAATAACTGTCAAACTTTAAGACTTGCTAAAGCTGAAGGACATGGTCGGTTAGGAAACAATAAAAACGTGCAGTGAATAATGTGCTGTCATACTTTTCTTAATGACAAAACAAAAACATGTTGGGAGAATACAGGCAAACAACAAGGCTGATCTCACATGGTGGATATTATCCTGTAATGATATGTTATTTAAAAGTATAAATATAGCAACACACATTGCTGTCCTGCTATCAGATATTGAGCACTGAGAAAAGTGAAATCAGAGTATAATAACTTACGCTTTTCCCTCATGTGGATCCTCCTCCCGGCCCTAGAAGAATATCAGAAACAGAAATTTGTCATGAACCAAAATCAAAAGGACTAATAACTTTATTGTTTGTGACGACTATGGACTGTTATTTGGTATAAGCATATAACATAGCACGACCATGGGTGCTCTGCTAATGCCACTCTGGTATGACCTGGTATGTTTCTTTTGAAGCACTGAGTTTAATTTGCAATACATTTGAAACCTTGAGCTGCACTTACCACCTCTTCCACCAGGTCCTCCACGATGAGGCCCTGCTCCTCTGTGCGAACATTGGTCACCCACATCCAGCCATCATCCAGTTCATTGTGAACAATAAACATGTCCCCTTTCAGGAAGCTGAAGATATCATTGAATCAAAATGGCCATTAAGACAAAAGGATGACAGATTGTAGGAAAAAAGGAAAAATAAAGATTAGTGAAACACACTGTAAAATCTGCTATTGATCGGTTGTTATGCTATAACCTCAATCCATCTCAAAGCATTGTTATCTGTATAATGTGAGAGAAAGAAACTGCAAGTCGAGTTATTTAGTTTCCAGTGTAATACCAGAGCATTACCAGCAGGTGTCTCCTCAGACTTATAACATTTGAGGTAAATATTGCATGTCTGAATACTGGGTTAAGCCAGTGGCCTCGCTGGCAGTCAGAGGGTTGAGGTTGACTTCAGACAGATGTTGATCACATTTAGGAAATCAGGGATAGCTGGGGTCATCAGTAAGTGTGCCTACTGCAGCTTAATAACAGGGACAAGACTGGTTTTCTTTAACAAGTCAGATGATGTGCTTTCCACGCTGCTGTGAGGGGACGAGCAGGCCGGTGACATGCCAATACAAATCTAAGTGAACTAGGCTGCTCTTTGAGAGCAATACAATCAAATGATATATTTTTAAGCCCATGAAATCCCCTCAGACATGGATCATGATTATGAGTACTTTTACGTAAGAGAAGAGAAAACGTTGTACTACTATAGGTTTAACAATAGGTCTCTTATGTACAGTTACATAGTCACAAAGATAATTACCTGATCTCATCAGTATCTGGCACTTTGGTGTAAGGAAGTATGGCCCTGACTCTCCTCCTGTCTTCTACAGGCTGTGGAAACATGCACACAAAGAATGAAACTCTCACTCTAACCATGACCTTCTGAAATCGCATCCATGTTAAACCCCATAATTATTCCACTAATTCAAGTATTCTACTACAACCCCCTCAGGGAGAGATCACACTCTGCTGAAAAAGGTAATTAGCATTAGCTTGTGCTTTGCTTTAAACACTTCCGAGTACTGCCTGAAGGTGAAAGAAGAAGGGGATATGGAAGATGGGAGGATAATCCCTTGCACATTGAGCAAGTGGCTGAATAAAGGACTTGAGGTTGACTTTACTTTAACTAAAATGGTAATTATTCCCCACTCATCTTTCAACTCTGAAATATTTTATCAGGTTAAAGTACTTCTTGCTGTTTTTGCAGCTTTTGGCATTTAAATTTCAATTCAGTTTTGGTAGGTCTCTTAAAAAAGTTATTTCATGTGCCATTTAAAAATACACAAGACACTAACACGCTTAATCTAGTACTTAAAACAGGGGGTATTGCAATATTTCATTTAAAAAACAGCTACATTGAGGAAAAAGAGCAAAAATCTAGTTATATCATGTCAAACAAGTAGTGAAAATATGTATAAATATAGTAGGGGAAGGGTGGAACATTTTAAATATGCCAGAATTAATTAAATGTAGTATTTTTAATTATTGAATACGCCCAGCCATGGAGTCAGTCTCACCTCTGGGGGCGCCACTGGTGATAGCAGTTTCTCTCCTTTTAGCAGGCAAGACACATAGCTGTAGTAACCAATCAGGTCTGAGAGAGAAGAGAACCGCCGCCCACCAATGTAATAGTCCCCACACATGGCAATTATCCTGTTGAGAGAAAACACATCAAAGATAAAAGACAGCGGTTATTTAATCACCGAGCAGCGAGGGAAATATAAAATGTTCAACTTGTATTTATTTGGCGGTGAAATAATCTCTCTAGACTGCTGTGTCAAAGTTGTTTTTCATTATTGTTCCTGCACTGCATATACAACATAGCACATCAAAGATATAACAGCAACTGTACCACAATCATTAAACGTCCGAAAATAGATAGTATATGTCTAGAGGATTTCAGACAGTGAGATAAAAGAGAGCGATAGAGGCTTTCCCGTTTAATCCAACAATGCTATTTGTCATTTGTGACTGAAAATAACTTGGAATGATTACAATGGTTTCATGAAAGTACTCCTCTAAACCACATCCTGTCGCAGAGCCACTAATCCTAATTCTCTGCTCATCAGCTGAGTGGATCTCTGATTGAGGGTTTATAATAAATGCACTTGTGCGATTACTCATTTGCTGCTTCTAAAGACATCGACTCTTTGCAGTGTAGATGTCACGCAATTAACCTTATGTTCATGATTCCCCTTACAGTAGCTCCCTCATTCATCCTCAATGACATCATGGGTTAACACTAAACCAATGAGAGTGAAGGAGATGGTGTCATTGTTAGTTCATTAGAGAAGTGCTTTTTTTTTGGAGAAATTGTCGGAGATTTCTCAAAAGCAGAAACAATCTTTAAAGAGTGCCATCATAAAGAAAACAAGCCTTGGAAATAAAATAACCTTCATATTCTATATAAACATGCATTTACACAATGAAGGGCGGTATGTTTGAAAAAATTGATATTTCAATTTCCAAAATTGAAACAATGGCCTGGACAGATATGGGCTAATAGATTATCTTCTATCACACGCCTGCATTATGTCCCTAAGCGCTTACAGTTAGTATGAAATACACATATTGGAAACCTGTACATGCAAAATGTGTTTCTCTGCTTATTGAAACATACACTTTATCACATTCAGGCCCCAGCCAAACGGAAACGAAAACGAACAGAATTCGATATCAAAAACGTCTTCCATCCACAAGCAATAGGCACCAGAAACATGTCCTTCCACACGAGACCGCTAGACCCGCTGGAGACGCTGTAGTACATATGCCGGGCCTGTAAGTGGCGCTGTACTTCCGCCACAAAATACACCAAAAGCAGCGAAGAAGACTTCCCGAGCATGCATGGTTGCAACTTGCCATGGTTGCCCTTCTGTTTATTCTCCGCGGTGGATTTAGCAGCAGAGGTGGGGAGAGGCAGGGCTCTGGCTTTTTTTCTCCCTTCCCGAGGCAAGCTTGTGCTCCTGCTGTAAATCTCTCCGGTAGTCCACCAGCAGATGAAAAACACCCACCTCTCCGCCTCTTCCAAGGGACGAGGGAACCGTGCGGCAGAGTTTCCGTCAGAATTTTTTTGCGCCGGTCTACATGCCCGTTAAAGTTTAAATCTTCCGGACAAAATTAGAAAAGTGCCGGTAAAAGGTCTTCTTTGTTATTTATTGAGCTTTAAAACAAATGAATAATGACTCTATATAATAATAATAATATACGGAGTCTCTCTTTTCCTGACAGCCCGCCAGTTTTTTCATTATCAGGAAATTAGGGCCGTTTGGCCCCCCAGAACGTTGCGTCCGCAGATCTACCCACCTGGCCCGTTATCGTTATCCGCGTTTCCCTGTCGGCCTCGTGTGGCCGAACCGTCTATAAGACAGAGAACTGTAGCAGATACGACCCGTTTCGTCACCGTGGGGCTAGGGCAATAATCTACAAGGAAGCCAGAGGTAGAGGTTGCCAGATTGTTCGCCCTTTATCTACTGTGTGTTTTCAGCTGCAGGGTGAATGTATTCTCACACTGACTAAAACATATCACTTGAAGAAGAGGACGGATTGTAATGCGTAATCTGATTTGTTTTATTGGCTATAAGACTGTTGAGTAGCGTAGGGTATTGTTGCTAGACAAGTCTGCGGTCTTCATTCTTTTACTTCAGGTCCACCCACGCACACAATTCTTCCACATAACACACACAAGCAAACAGAGACAAGGGTTTACGCAGACCAAGTTGATATGCAATATAAAAACATCTGTATGAAATGACAGTGATAAAATAGGCTGATGTGGTCAACAATGGCATGACATTGCACAGGAAACCACTTTCCAAACCTCAACATTCTCACTTCAGTATCGACTCATCTTTGAGGTTGATCTTTCACTGCAGTGTCTGAGGCTTTCTGCCCTATAGGTTAGCAGGTAATACACAACGTCTGAAGTTCCCCTATTCTTATCCACTACTTGAGGGAGGCATACTGCCTGATTTTTGTGAGATGCACTATTGTGTTCTATGTCACCGACTTAAAGGGCTCTATAGAGAAAAGAGATTCAAGATACAGTTAAGTATTCTACCCAAAAAAATCCTCTTAGCTGCAGCGATACCATGCTAGACAGGTAAACTCACTATATGAAGCTTCTATAATTATTATGTTAAAAACACCTCAAAGACATTTGGGATAATTTTGGTTTGCAGTAAATTAAAGTAGGAATTCATATAAAAAAGCATTGTAATCAATTTTGTTGGCCAAGTCAGGTAAGGTTACATCTCTGGAGAAAAACTTCCACCATGCTAAATGATTTGCAACCACCACCTTAATGTGTAAATGGAAAAAAGATGCTTGTATTTTACTTACTCTGTAAAGACTGCGTAATTCTTAATTTTGTTGATGTTTGACAATCCATCCCCAGTTATTTATTTATTTTTGGTAGTGGGTTACCCTTGGCCTTTTTGTTTATGTCTACGATGCTGTCGACTGGCAGCTTTAGACTATTCTCAGGAATTGTCAATGTAATACCCAAAGTTTTTTCTTTTCTTTTTTCTTTTGTACGCCATGTGAAGGCTTCGGCTACCTACTTACTGTATATTGTGTATGTCTTTGCTTTATTTGTAATTCAAAATAAAGTATTAAAAAAATAATTTTGGTTGCAGTAAATAAAAGTAGGAATTGATATAAAAAATACACACTTTTTAAGCATTGTGTAGGCCAAGTCAGGTCAGGTTAAATCTGTTGAAAACTTCCACCATGCTAAATGATTTGCAACCACCATCTGAATGTGTAAATGGAAAAAAAGACACTTCTCCCCAAGGCTTTTAAGAAAGCTCTCGCTGCAGATTCACACAGGGCCGAGTTCTTTTTGCTGCCTTACCTGAAATGGTTGACCACGTTGGTCACGCTGAGGAACGACAGGACGAAGGAACCGGGCCGGCGGTCGCTCTCCCTGATGAGGTAGCTGCCGGGGCTCCGGGCCTGGCGCAGCCGCTCCTCAGCGATGTTTCGGTCTAGCTTGCCATGGTACCACCTGAGACAGAGCAGAAGGAAAGAATTAGAGGACGGGCGACAAACAATATAGATCAAACATCTTTCTAAAGATATAGAACCACGTAATTCTTTTCCACAGAAGTGTTTTCAGAAATAACCAAACATTTAATTGCATAAGAGAGCAATCACAAAACAGTACATTAACAACCATGGATCTTCAACCAGTTGTTTTTTTGTTCTTCTTAATATATGTCTTTTTTAATCATATACGCTAGGGCTGAACGATTAATCAATTTTAAATCGAAATCGCGATTTGAAATGATATGATTATCAAATAGCAAAGCCTGCGATTTTTTAAAACTTTTTTTCCTTGAGTGTCAGTCATTCACACCAATCAGAAGTGCTGTGCTCCACATGTACCAGCCATTGTTAACCAATCAGAAGTGGCCCATGATAGAAGGTGATAGACAGATTGATCCAATCACCTGCCAAGTATTTTTGAAAGTGCCTGCCCTTTCCAAATGGCTTCCAATGGAGCTTTCCTGTATTTCCTAATACACGCATATTTTTGAATCCTTATTTTCAGAAAAGGTTTTGCAAGGCAGTAAGTCAACAAGTCAATGATCAATCCAACACATTGATAGGTGGAAAATAAAATAAAAATTAGACATGAATCTCTCATGTAGGCCTATTCTTAAAAAAATGGATATCCAAAAGCTTTTACTTTTGAGTTTCTAGCACACACCATTAAATCCTTCTACTTCCTGAATTAAACAGAAGCCACAGGAGCAACACTGGTTAACATTTTAGCAGGTGAGGCTTAACCTGACTGGGCCCGGCCAGCTGGGGTACAAAATGAACACGCTTTTTCCAAATATAGGCCACTGCTGCCTCTCGAAGCGGAAGGCAGCTACTGAAAAAACATCCAGCGTTAAAGAAGATGAATGAGGCGCTGCAGTCGCTCTCACCACAGGAGACCTTAAGTTCTCCCATCTGGTTCTAGAGGTCTCTACTTGTAATAAAATGTGGTGAAGTCTGCTATCATGGAGCGAGCTGGAGACGGATTGCCAAAGAGGAGGGGAGAGTTAAGGGTCCATGAGGGGCTTAGGGGGGATTTGGGTGATAAGAGAAGTGAAGAGGGCGAATGAGGGCAGTTGGAGAGTCAGCCCTAGCACACTGTAAAGAACTGGGAAGCTGGGGGAAATACACAATTACATATGACCCATAAAACCATGTATAATGTGACATAAAAAGCACTAAAAACTAGATATTTGGGATAACAACTCCTACTGGCTCTAATCCTCAACCACAAACCAAGGAAGGCTCAAACCACTACGCCTACAAAAACCTTTTTCCGTCAGAACTAGCCACAACACAACATTAAACACATGTGAAAAACTGTTTCCGTTTCCATTGCTTTGTGCCATTCGAAATAACTAACCCGAGTGAGCAGCTAGTGTCGGGCGTGTTGTATCCTTTATATGCAATAAATTGTTTCACTAAACAATTATTATTTGTTTATATCATTATTGTGATGAATGACAGTATAAAAAACACACCATGTGCCCTACGAGGCAAATAGGCAGATCTGAACTCTGCACCAACCAGACCACAACACGACAGCTGCTGCTGCACATAAATGACTCAATATAGTGGGTAATAGGTATCTTTGTCGTGCATGTACCAAAATGACAGGGCAAGAAAAACTTTCCAAACATTTTCTTTGTGCAAACAGGCACCTATTACCAACCACAAACACCAACACATGTAACGGAAACATACACAAATGAGCACAATTCTGAAAAAAGGCTCATTGTACTGTTCTGACTTGAAACTTCTTCTGTTTCAGTCATGCACTTTATGATGGAAGTTATGCTAATGCAGAAAATGTTGATTCAAACTGATAAAATCCCTGCGGCGGAGCAGCCTGCTGCTGTGGGCTCGGGCTGCTATTTTGGGCTCTAAAGGTTCAGACAAAACCCTTATTAAAACAATAACGTGTGCCTTTCACTATCACACAGGAAGAGCTATCCACCACACATATTGTAAGTCAAACCAAGTGTGTTAACTTAAGCACAGGAAGGTTTAAAGTGCAAGACTGGAAGAAACACAACAGCTAAGGCAGAGGTGTGAAATATCTTAGACCAGTGGTTCCCAAAGTGTGGGGCGTGACAGGGGGGAAAATGGTTATTAAAAAAAGAAGAAAAAAGAAAGAAAAAAAAAAAAAATCATTGTTTGAAAAATTATTGATTCGAAAATATGATACAGTACAGTACTATTACGTCTGGGTCTCTGTGTTTCATTAAAGCTCGGCTCTGTGTGTGTGTGAAATGAGCCATTTTGTGTGCGTACACGAGCGAGAGAGAGCGCACCGGGACCGGAGATCGTTGTTGTTAGCTTCTGGTGCTAGCGAGCTACACTAACGGATATAAGGCGTTTTTTCAACAACAAAGTGGAGGAGAGTCCTCTCCTGTCAGACTGAGAGACTCAGTGAACTAATGGACTCTCTCAGTGTTATCTCAGTGGGTCTCAAACGTTTTGGTCACCATTAATGTAAACAATTATTTCCGAGGCACACGTTTATATGATCATTATAGTTATAAAAAAATAAGAGAATAAATGAAAAACAGGTATGAAATGACAGTTAAAAAATTACAGTAAAAACAAAATAAGTTTAAAAGGGTGATTTGTAAAATATCCATAAAGAAAAAGTAAATCTGTTAACAGTTCTGTTTCATATGGGTGTTGAGAGAGGTATCCTATCCATAGATCTCTTCATTTGGCTCTCAAAGTGTACCAGATTGATGCATTTAACTTCAATATTTAAAAATAAATCTTCCCGGGGGAGCTTGCCCCCGGACCCCCCTATGTAAGGTCCACACACCACCTATAAAAATAGCACTTTACCACTGCTTACACCTATATGCCGTGAGCTGATAATCGAGCCTTCACAGTGCATGACATTAAGGATTTTGGGAGCCATCTAAGCTAATTTACAGATGGCCCTGAGCCCAATAGAGATTGCCCTGAAAAATGCGCACGGACGAAATGACGCACGAAGGGTTTGGGGGGCCTCCCGCTAGAACATTTAGATTTTTGCAGGTCTTAGATGCTGTCTGGTGCATTCTCTAGATTGAATTATAAGATGAACCACCACAATATTATATTGTACAATTTCAATTGTATTCTTCATTTCACTTGTTTGTGTTTGCTCGCTTGCATGCCCTGCATAGCTATAATAAATACTTAAGTTGTTGGTCAAGACACTTTCCATCTGATGAAGTCAAATGCCTTCCCAGATGTAAAAAAGTAGAAAACATTACATGCAGTTATAACTGCCAAAACAAACATTATTTACGCTATTATGGCCCCTGTTAAAAATGTTTGTAATGTTATATGTAAGTTGGTCGAAGGAATGCCTCCTCATCCAGAAGCTGACCGAGCAGACCCGAGCAGCCGAGTGCATCTGCGAAGCACACACAATGGCGACGTCAGAGTTCCCGTTAGCAAGCAAATCTAAATCTCTTCGGTCAAAATAATTTGCCTTTAGGCAATACCGCTTCAGTTGCGCCACTTATGTGACAGACAAGAACAGTATGTGACAGACAAGAGTAGTCAATTCTAATGTGTAACACTTAATGTGGAGAAAGAGATGTGCTATATGGGTTGATTGTGCGTTGATCTGTTGCTAATGCCTCGGGGTTCCGGTGGGCATGTAAACAAATGCATAATGCTGCGCTATACTTTGTGGCCTCACCCGGTTGCATAGCAACACTTATTGTTTATGTGTCTTTTAATAAGCAGGTAGTCATATCATTAGCTAAAACTAGCTGGATCTGATCGATATGGACATAAACGCGAGTGAAGTCTAATCTGACAGGACAGAGAGATCAGCTGATGCTGACGAGTCGACACGCAGCTCTGCATGATCACATGCAGCGGTGAGCGGACAAAACACACACTTCAGGTTAGAATATCACACGTAGCTATTTTAATTACCTCTCAAACTACCTAAACTAGTTATGGATATGTTTAGTTTTACTGTCGGGTCACTCATTACTGGAACCGCGAGCTGCATGATACTGGCATAATAGATTGCCTGATCGGGCAACCAGCAGGCGAGGCTTCATTGCCCGAGCTAAATACTAGATGGCCCCGGGCCATCGGGCAGTCGTTAATGTCGAGCCCTGATTAGAGGTAACTGAGTTATTTATTTTGTTAAAGTTTCAGCTATTCTGTTTACAGTTCTGTTATCACATTATTTAATACGATTTGTTAAAAACATNTTGGTGGCTGACTAAATACTTTTTTGCCCCACTGTATCTAAATATTTAGCTGAGCAGCAGTAAAACCTTTCTCCCCCCCCCTCCCCCTCTCTCATTTCATAGTTGGCCAGGTGTGCAGTTTTCTGGTCCGACCGTCAGACAACACACCTGCGGACTACTCGCTCTTTTTTCGCACCAATGAAAACATCCAAAGGTTTAAGATCTCCCCCACCCCTAACAATCAGTACATGATGGGGGGGAGGTACTACAACAGGTACGTCCCGCATTGTGCCTGCCTCCAGCGGCCTTTACAACAGAATAATATGATATGCTGACATGCTGCATTTTGACTTGTGACTGAGGTGCTGCATCATGTGTTCTGTCGCTCTCCCATTGGCAGTGTTGGTGACATTATCGAGCATTACAAGAAAGAGCAGATTGTCGAGGGCTACAACCTGAAAGAGCCCGTTTCAGTGCAGGTACGTTCAAAGATTGAAATGATATGTATTCTTAATGGGGGATACATTTGAAAATGCAGGGGTGTTATGTGCTCTTAAATGCTCCTTCCTTTTCTGCCATCCAAAGTATCCAAATATTGATCTCAGCAGAGACCAGTGTGGGCAAAGAGTAAAAGTTGAACGCCACTGAACTGTAAATGTATATTCTGAAGAACATATTGCATCAAACATTTTCATGTTCATTTTATATCACTTAAAGCAAGGTAAGAGTGGAAGGGAATTGATATGATGGTTGTGTGATGGCTTGATTTGATTTCTTTTGACTGTAGAACCAAGAACAAGTTCTTTCTGACACAGTGGATGGGAGAGAGATTTATAACACTATCAGACGGAAAACAAAAGATGCTTTCTACAAAAACATTGTCAAGAAAGGCTACCTCCAGTTCAACAAAGGTATTTGTAACATCTGTGTTTGTAAAGCCCGTCAGTAGCTGCTTGTCATATCATCAAAAACATGACCCTGTCTCTTGTGGTCATGTCATTCAGGATCTACCATTATAATAACCGTATCTTTGGTTCCTCTCACCTTCAGGCAAAGGCAAACGATGGAAGAACCTTTACTTCATCCTGGAGGGGAACGATGCTCAGCTCATCTACTTTGAGAGCGAGAAGAGAGCAACCAAACCAAAAGGACTGATCGACCTGAGCGTGTGCTCCGTGTACGGTGTGCATGACAGTCTGTTTGGCAGGTGAGGTGTCAGAATATTGTGCTTGGTCTAATTCAGTGACTTTGGCAAGCTATTTCTTAAAAATGAAACGACATACAGAACAAAGTAATTAAATATATTCTCTTCCATTCCACCTACAGACCACACTGTTTCCAGATTGTTGTCCAGCACTTTAGTGAAGAACAGTACATATTCTACTTTGCGGGAGATGTTCCAGAACAGGCACAGGTAAGGAGCACTGCGCTAACATAGATGACTGTCTCAACTGACAGGGTAAAGAAATGTTCTGCACAAACTGCTGCTTTCTCAGAAACAGGAGGCCCCTGGACAGTGATGTTCAGTTGTGATAAAGACCTATATGTGTGAAAGAGAACCTGTTGTTTTATTTCTCATCAAACAAACGAGTACAAACGGTGTCAAATCGTTTATAAGGTTGTGAGTTCTTAAGGAGGCGGAGCTTATTATCACTTTGTTTTCAAATGTTCTGACGGTGTTCTGTGTTTGCAGGATTGGATGAAATGCCTTCAAACTTTCTGCAGTAACTTGAGGAAAACCACTCAGCCGACCACCAACAAGAGGCTTAGACAGGTACACATTACATCAATGTGTTCTCATATGCATAAAGCTAAGAGGTAGATGATCAAATACAACAAGCCAGTCGGAAGGTTTTCTAAATGAAGTATAAAGTATGACAGAGCGTCTACATGATCAGAAATAGCGTAAAGTTGAAAAGGCCCAGATTTGAATATCTGAAACAACTTATTGCATTTATTAAAAAGTAACTGGTTGACCATATCTGTCTTGTAACACATTGAGCAAGTTATTATAAGGAAAGTCGTGATGCTGGTTAACTCCCACACTTAGCTCGACTCGCATTTGTATGTTGTGTGTGCTAAATCTGGTTTCCCTCTCAGGTGAGCAGCCTGGTGCTGTATGTGGAGGAGGCCCACAAGCTGCCAGTGAAGTATTTCAACAGCCCGTACTGTAACATCTACCTGAACAGCGTCCAAGTGGCTAAAACACACCCGAGGGAGGGGCAGAACCCCGTCTTCACCGAGGAGTTCATCTTTGAGTGAGTCTGTCGAACTTGCTCAGAAGGAATCGTATCTTCATATATCTCATATCTTCTCTTCTACAGATTTCTAAAATATATGTATCTTTTTGTTTCAGTGACTTGTCGAGTGAAATCAACAGGTTTGAAATCAGCCTGAGCAACAAAACAAAAAAGAGCAAAGAAAGTGACATCTGTAAGGACATTGTAAAAACCAATCTCTCTTAGTCTCCTCATGTTTTATATCACTACTGACATCACCCCCCCCCTCCTCCTCACGCCTCCCCCTCTCTCTCCCGCTCAGTGTTCATGCGCTGCCAGCTGAACCGCCTGCAGAAGGGCCAGATGATCGATGAGTGGTTCCCCCTCAGCTCCCACGTGCCTCTGAAGGGCATCGAGCCTGGCTCTCTGCGGGTGCGTGCCCGCTACTCCATGGAGAAGATCATGCCTGAAGAGGAGTATGCAGAGTTTAAAGAGGTCGGTAAACGCTTCTAACTTACCGTCTGCTTCTCTCTCTGCTAGTCACTCCAAATGACAACCAAATCATTGTCCTCTGCAGATGATCTTGCAGAAAGAGTTCCACGTCATCTACGCTCTGGCCCATGTGTGTGGTCAGGACCGCACCTTATTAGCAAGCCTCCTTCTGCGGATCTTCAGACATGAGAAGGCTGAAGCCCCTCTACTCAGGACCCTCAATGACAGGGAGATCAGCATGGAGGGTAAGACAAAAACACATACTGTATCTAATCAGTATTTGAATATGCAATACTTCAGTTTGAAAAGGCCTCAGAGTGGAGTGTTTCCCAGGGTTGGTCTTCATTGTTTTCCCTCATATGTACAGACATGTGTTCATACACTGGTATGACCTTGTGCACTCCTTCCAGATGAAGCCACAACACTGTTCAGAGCGACCACCCTTGCCAGCACGCTGATGGAGCAGTACATGAAGGCCACAGCCACACCGTTTGTTCACCACGCTCTCAAAGACACCATCCTCAAGATTATGGAGAGCAAGCAGTCCTGCGAGGTACAGACCTGATGGGGGGGGTTTCTTTCCTCAACACAGCAACACAAGTTGTCGGCTATTTCCCCCTGCTCTTATCTGTGGCATTGGGTTCATGACTTTGTTTTTATATCATATCAGTGTAGTGGCTCTGCAAGAATGCGATGTACAGTAGATACAAACAAAACAGTGACACAACATCAACATGGCTGAGGTCTGATTGCTGGTATGCGAGTTCTTATTGAGTTCACATTGAAACAAAAGTCTAGTCAGTGCATTAATCATTTTTGTTCTCTTGTATTAAACAAATAAGAAATATGTGACCCGCTCTATTGAAATCAGTCGCAACGGCTCATTTCAAAATAAACGTGGATATGCGTAAAAAACAATTTTTTCTGGGTTTGGGTGTTTTGTCTGATCTTAAATAAACAAATTCTTGGCTTTGAGAATATGAAACTTTTATTTCCAAAATCACACGATAAATACATGTTTGAAGCGTGTAAAGGGAAGATGACAGCTCTCACTCACGCTCTGCTCTTCCGCAGCGCCACCGTGACATTATGAATGTAAGCGTATCCCCTCCCTCAAGTTTTCATCTGGTTTCAAAGAAACAAAGTCTTGGCTTTCAGAATATTAAACTTGTTTCGGCAAATTCAGATGATCAATACAACTTTGAAGCTTGTAAACGGCATAATTACTTGGAGAACGGAGTAACTTTGAGTCACAGCAGGCATAACAACAGCCGGTGGTTCTCGTGAGTGTTTTCCCCTGGAAACAAACACAACACACACAAACGCAAAATTACACAAACACACACACACACATATTCGCGAGCTTCCCCCAGACCAGCAATCCAAACGAAAATATCTTCCCTCCGTAGTATTTTGATCATTTGCTAATAATCAATCAGATCGATGGATTCCAGAGAAGAGGAAACTTTGAAGGCCTTTTTCTCAAAATGATGACTCGGTGATAGTCATTATATAATGTGACATATTTCGCTTAATATTTGGAGAACAACAACAATCCTGATATAATTAGAAAGCTATGAATCTCCTCTTTCCAACAGTGTATACAACTCAAAATGTGTCTTCGGGTCAATGCGACTGATTTCGATAGAGCAGGTCACATATCACAAATGTCTGACAACATTTTTTTAATCAACATTACATGCAGCAAGAGATGCTTTGGTCACTGTTGAATAACATGAATTGTATCTTATCTCATGGTTTCCAATCATACATTGTGAATTTGAATGTATTTCTCCTAATGATTCCGTTTCTGTCTCCCTGTCTTTGCTTTTTAGCTGAACCCCTCCAAACTGGAAAAGAACGAGGACGTGAACCTGAACCTGTCTCATCTGCTGAACATCCTGTCGGAGCTGGTGGAGAAGATCTTCATGGCTGCTGAGATCTTACCACCGTAAGAACAAACCGTCATATACTCACACAGTGGTGTGGTGTTTTGGGCGGTGTTCAAACAGAAATACAAGGTCAAAGGTCTCATGAACACACATAATAAGTAATTGTCTCTCTGTGATGACCCGTCCAGGACTTTGAGGTTCATCTACGGCTGTCTGCAGAAGTCTGTGCAGCAGAAATGGCCCGCTAACACCACCATGCGGACGAGAGTTGTAAGGTAAAGAAACACGAATGCTCAAAACCCACTTTGTTTGAGAGTTCAAAGCTTTGAATGTATCTTTCATCCGTGTTTGCTGACGACTTTAAACGTATGCATGTTATTTAGTGCTTGATCTTATTCAGTCTATTTTACTTCGTCCATTCTCCTCCCAGTGGCTTTGTCTTTCTAAGACTGATCTGTCCGGCCATCCTCAACCCCAGACTGTTTAACATCATTTCTGGTGAGCATCAGCCGAAAAGCACATGTTAGCCCTCTGCTTGTTGTACCACATGTTACAATGTGTGTTGAATACTACCCTCTCTTCTTGCAGACCCTCCATCCTCAGCAGCAGGCAGGACCCTCACACTGATAGCTAAGTCTGTTCAGAACCTGGCCAACCTGGTTGAATTTGGTGCTAAGGTGTGGATTATGTACTTACAACAACAGCATGCAGTATAAATCTATATTTAAGGCAGTAGCTATACGTCTAACAGTTCTATGTCTGATAATATAATTGACTCGTTCTGATTTTCCTCAAACAGGAACCCTATATGGAGGGTGTGAACCCTTTCATCAAAAACAACAAACACAGGATGATCATGTTTCTGGATGAGTTGGGGGTGAGCTTTGTGATGAAATAATCTGATATTCTTCTTGAGAGCCCTGACTCACAACTTTTACTTCACAAGCCTAGAACTTTTCCCATTGTGTTTGTAGAACGTCCCTGAACTCCCTGAAGCCACAGAGCACTTTAGGACGGAGCTGTCCAGGGACCTGGCCGCGCTGCATGAGTTGTGCGTCACACACTCAGACGAGCTGCGGACACTGAGCAACGAGAAGGGAGCGCAGCAGGTCAGATTGATGAGATTCACACAGGAGAACTCGGCAGCCATGTTTCAGAAGGATGTATCTAACTCCTGCTTCCTCTCTCTGCAGCATGTGTTGAAAAAGCTGCTGGCCATCACAGAGCTCCTCCAGCAGAAACAGGCTCAGTATGCCATGTCCAACAGCAACAGGTAGTACAGCACTCCTCTCTCCTCCATCTCCCCATCAAGTCTCCTCCACCGGACCGCAGCGCAGAGACCTAGCATGCTCTACCCTCATCACCATGGCAACCCCTCCATCATGTCCTCCTCCAATAGTCCCGCCCATCCCCCACCCACCATCTTGTCCCGTTCACCACAAGAGAGCTATGCAACAGCAGCGGAGTACAAAGCCGATGCAGTACTTTAAAAAAAAAAAAAACTCAAATAAAAAAAAAACTTGCACCAGTGACTGACAGCTACATCCACAGGAATCAAACTTTTAAACTGTGCTCAAAATTCTGACTTGGGTACATTTCATTCCCTTCATCACAAGGGCCAAATAGAGATTTCCAGAGTTTCGTTGTACCCACAGCACAGGTTGCCAAAGTGTGTCCCCCTCTTCCTGCTCGATATGAGCTAACTGACATGAAGAAGCTAGTTCTCTGTCCCCCTTTCTTGTAACTGGATTATGAGCGATTATGCTTTTTATACTGTAATTGACTGATTTATTTTAAGGTTGTGACAATATCCGCTAAGTGCTGAAACTAGCATTTCTGTCTATTTTGTTCTTTTTTCTTTCTTTCTTTTCTAGATTGGAACAAAGTCTTTCAGAAAGTATGGTTATTTTATATTAAGAATAAATTCTCTTGCTGGAATCATGAGTATATAAGACAGATGAACTGAATTTTTTTTTTTTTTCGATTGTATCAGCTACTTTTCGATGATTTGGTAAAGTCTTTATTGACACTTCTCAATGCCAGACAAAACACATAATCAGAGATGCCAAGTAAAATAAAAGTGTTTACAGCAGTAATTTGTTTTGAATAGTACAGACTGTATCAGACATGCATGCACTTATTAAACAGTTTTTGTAAAGTAGATAATGGAGTCATTCATTGTCCCCTGACCAAGGTGGAGAAACATTTGCACGCAGTGGATTGGTTACGAACAAAGATACACAATGTAGAAAAATATCTTTATTCTTACTGCGGAACAAAGGCAAGTTTCTACACACTGTAGAAAAGTAAAATAAGATGTACACTAATGCAAACTTCATTGTGTTTTCGCTTGTTCTTCCAACCTTGACAGTTAAATACTATAACAACTTTAAATCAAAAGCCAAGTTGGGGTAAATGCTCATGACATGTCTTCGTCACTCATAATCTGCAATGAAAAAAAAAGAAGCCATTTTAGAAAGATTTACAATGAACTGTCAGAATTCTCCCTTCAATGCAGAACAGTCTCACCTCTTCTGTTAAACGTGGTTCTTTTGCTACATGGCCATCTTCTTCATATCCTCTCTTCCGTTTGCTGCAATACAAAAAGGTAGTGTTAAATAAAGCAGGGTTACGGTTCTAAATGTCAAATCACAAGTTATCTTTGCAAGCTGTAATTGTTGGTGAACTCTGTTTCTTACATTTGTGACCAACCCCTTCAAATCCATGTTCAACACCCATTTAGGTGAATAATGTAGCATGTAGTTTCCCCTTATAGCTTCATGATCATCATAAGTAGTTTCCAATGTCTCTTCATTTTCATTTAGACTAGTAGTAGACACACGCCTGGTAGCATTTTAGTACACAGAAGTGATTCTCCAAGCGTGTGCCTTTCACAAACGTGTCCACTTTATCTTACAGGACAGAGTGCACCATCATGTCACTGGCTGCTGCCATCCAGGTAATGTGAGTTTTACAGATTTCCAACAGAGAATCAAAGTGTGCTAGTCAGACCACACCGCCAGCCAAAGCCAGGCCTCGTCCCATGAGGTGCCCGACCGAAGACTTAAGTCAGTTTGTATTTATAAAGCATGTGGCCTAGATCCCTAGCAGTTCTAACGCAATATGGCTGTTCTCCACGGGAAGACACTCGCTGCACATCTGAATACTGTCCTTCCAAAGCCCTTCCCAAATGCTTCAGACACCGACATGTGTGTTGAACTGATTTACATTTTGACAAGAAGCCTTGTCGCTTGAGACCTTTTCGAAAAGATGATTTCTGTGAAGATGGACCTGAGATACAGTCAACTGCAAAATGTGTGAACTTCTTTTATCCTGGTATGCCTGCCACTCCCTCTGTTTGACTGGTTAACATGGTTGGTGATTGACATGGAAACCAGACAAATGTGGCACCCTGCTCTGCCACTCCTTTTTTTTTTTTTTGGAGGGAAGCTTCGAGGAAACGGGGGAGGCAATCCAAAGCATTGAACTAGCGTTTTCTGCCGTCATCAGGGAATTTAAACACAGCACCTCTCTCCAAGACGACACAAGCCTTAACTCCCTTTCTACTCACCATCTGCCCACCGTGTCACGTGATTTTATGACGAGCTCTTCCTTCATAAACGTCCACCATCTTTGTGTGAGCTACCACGCAGCACTGGAACCACTTGTTACATTTTTTTTTTTATATGCTGCTTTGTTTGTTGATATTGTTTCCTTAGGCTTGTATAGAAGTAAATGGTGTTTGTGTATGATCTAGCTGAACAATAGTCTAGGAGATCTCTGTGTCCTGTGCATGTGTTAACCCTGATGGGATCCTGCTTTAGTGTGTGGGCCTACATATATGCTGCTCTAACAAACATCACCTGAACTCCCGCTAAGCCTTGGGGTGTGAACAAAAGCTTTCATGCATTTGCAGTCTCTCTCTTTCTCTCCCGCCATCCCCGGTGGCGTTTCAGTACACCTCTGTCTGCACCGATAGATTCATCCTGAGAAGTCATGCCATGCACAGATTTATCAACTTCAAAGTCATGGAGGGTTGGCCTTGTGTGCCTCCTGATGATTCACGCAGCTGCAGAGTCTGAATCTGTGCCTGTCATAGCTAAAGAGTTTACCAAACTGTTTACTGTAGTTGCACTTAATGATACCACGGACCTCACCAACCTCACCAAGTGTTAACAGACAGCCGGCGGCAGATAACTGAGCCTAAAAGTCTCCTCATCAGCGATACCAATATCAAATGTGCCACATGGTATAGATGATGTAGGTAGGAATGTGGCGTGCTGTTGTACTTCCTTTCTGTATTTCATACAGCTGATGATGTGTTCCTTTTTATTTTTCTACCTGATACTGAACCTTGAACCTTTTGCATCTTAGATACGACAACCTGGCTAAAATAAAACTGTTACTATGTATGACAATGAGAAACTTGAGTTGTTTACTTTGGTGTGACGGAATACAAATGACGTTGGTGTTTACAAAACAGTCCTATTTAGTACCCCTAAACTGGAAAAGGTGCCCAAATTACACTAATGTTAATATTAGGACCATATAAAAAGACATTATTTTTGAAACTCCACAATAAAATCACCTTTTCTGACTTTTAAAATGTAGCAGGGTATAGTGTGATATTAGATCATTCTCTCCGTATTGGCAATCTCTCTAAACACGAGCAGTTGACTTCATCTACTTACTTGCTTGAAGTGGCAAATTCAGCATGAATCCTCTCCAACTTCTTTTTGTAAGTATTCACCTCCTCTGGTTTGGGAAGTTCATACTTATTTAGGATGGTTTTCATCCCTGAATGAACACAGATAAACTTCACATGAATCTCCGCTAAAACGTGTCCTGTGTACCATATTGGCTCAATATCGCCATCCTGTGGTGTCACATTGAAGGTGCGGCTCACTCACGTCTCATGGATTCATACATCTTTGAGAGAGTCTCCTTGTCCTCTTTCATCCCCAAACACTCATTGAGGTAGCTGTGCATTTGGGACAAACAAACAAAACAATGTTTTACCATTTAATCATTCTGGCAGAACATTGTCCTTTAATTGCTAAACAAACCTCATCATGTTAGCTTAGCATTGTTATGAAATGAACAAGTCCAACAACCCACCTCTCCATGCTGAGACCGGCTCTGGAGGCGCTGTTCAGAATGGCTGTTAGAGCGATCTGAGAGGGGGGGAACAGCAGTCCTGCATCTGTAATGGTCGCCTGTGTCAGAAAGTCATCCGCACTCTTCCTCAGTGACTCTGGGTTCTCTAGCGTTGGGTATCTTGTCTGATGGATGAAATACATTACAATTACAACATATATTGATACAGGACACATACTCAGCTAGATTAGCACAACGAGTGTATTAGAATAACATATGATGATCTCCAAGGATCGATCTACCTTGAGGTCGATGAGCAGACCCTCCATGGGTCTGTAGGGGTTGTGGACCACCAGGTGAAACTTGAGTTGTTGGATCAGCAGAAGCTCAAACTCCAGGATCTGCTCCAGAACCCTTTCCTGCCCGGCCGGGGTCTCCTGCAGAAGGTTGCCCACAAACTGGGTGCTGGACACGTTGAACTCATCCACTTTACAGGACAGGTATGCACACGTCAGCCTGAAACAGGGAGGTGAGTTTGTAACAGGTTGTGTACACTGGTAATAAAAAAAGGCTGAACTAAAGGCTTATTAGCAGTTTTGGTGAATTTAAACAATAGTTGGATGGCAAGTCAAAAGTTATAATTGCTATACAAAACTCTTAAGAATTCCTAAACGTATAGCTAAATAAAGGAAGATGTTATAACATTGATTGGAAGTTGGAACCTAGATATGATACGTAAGAATCAATAAGTAGTGTTATGCCATCTAACATTCACTCGACACATCTTAAGCAAATTATTTTCCTACGTAAGTTGGACTCAAACCTCAGAAGCTATGTTTTTAAATGTTGCATTAATACATACATACTTTCCTCTCAATATTATCCAGGCCAGTTAGCCAGTCAATATGAAGACTGCACTATTGTGTTTTTAAACCAAATTTCAGATGTGGAATGGATAAACTACAGGGAACTGTCACACCAAATATACACACCCACTTAAAATTAATAATATAAACTAAAAGCACAGATAATAGGTTGCTAACATGAGATATATGTTCCAAATGACATTATTTCCATAATTTAAAACACAACTGGAAGCCATTTTGTGTTGTATCCTATGCTTAACTGACAAGTAGAGGAACTAATTGGTCATGGAAGATTTGGAAAGGCTTGCTTATATAATTTTAAACATACTCACATTATTATCCGAGGATGGTACTCCATGATGGAGTTGAACAGGTAGAATCTCCTGAAGTACATGATGGCTGTACCCTGCACAGGTGAGAGACACACGGGTCAGATATCTACATATTTCAACCACAAAGATAATGAGAAATCCCACACATACCACAACAGACTTGGGCATTGCAGGCTTGAAAGCGTTGCAGAAGTCCATCATCCTCCTCTCATAGTGTCGGAATAAAACGTCCTCCTCGTGCCGCTCCATGAACGAGGACTCACTCAGACCAGGCTGATTCACAGAGGCGCGAGGAGGTTAAGTAAACTGTCACACATTGTCTTAATTTATGTATTATTTGGTGTTATGTACTTCTTACCTTCCCACTTTCCAGTATCTTGTTACGGAACTTCAGGTTGGCCTTGCATCTCTTCTGCTCAATCTCGTCTTCATTTTTCCATATCCAGTATTTTCCCTGTGAACTGTTGTGGAACATGGCTGCTTCTGCAAGAAAATTGGAAAGCAAAAATGTCAAAATAAAGTCGAAGAAAACAACATTGATAGAAATTTAAAGTTAACGTAGCTGCTCAAAGTGTTACAGGTTTTGCGCTAACATCAATTAACTTACTTTATTTGTGTCTAGTCCATTCAAAACTGGGTAGTGTTGACGAAGAAAATGATGTAGTGAAGAAGGAGGTAGCTGTGTACAAACAGCCTCTTTAATTCCTCGTAAAACTTCAAATTCACTATATAAAAAAATACAAACACTAGCAATAATAAAACTGCTGCACGTCGCCACTCTCTTACGTCAGCGTTGTCCCTTTTTGATGACGTGCTGCTACCGTAATGTAGAATAAAAGTGCGCATATCAAATGTTTATCAGTAGCTCGCTCTCCCTCCCTCTTATCTCTCACTCACTCTCTCTCTCTCACACACACACACACACACACACACACACACACACACACACACACACACACACACACACACACACTTTAACAATCACACATTTGTTTTCTTTTTAGGCTTAAAGAGTTAGCCTTTCTCACATAAGCTGTTTACCTATGCGTTTATAGCAGGTTTATAGTTGTGGCTAGTGTTTAATTGGAAAACCATATTAATATAGCCTGAAAATTACAATGTATTTAAAACTTGTATAAGCCCAAATCTATCTTTTATCAAAACACGAGTTCTTCCATCCGGGATCAAAGGTTGAGAACGAAAGATAAACCTAAATAAATGAAAATGATCGACGGATGCAGGCCTACATTACGTTGCATGACTAAGTGTTAAACATCCAACATTTCAGTTTTTCTCCAATTTGATTAAGCATTGTTTAACTTGCCTCCACTTCCTTTGTTTTCCCACCCTCATCTCACTGACTAAAGATGAATGGAAACTGGGTGTTTCATGACCATGTTGGTCAAATTCCTGGATTTGGATAATTTTAGATGGAAGACCATAACAGAAATTGAATCACACAGTGTGTTTAGAGCGAGCTACTCAACCCCCACCACTGTTTCTGTATACCGTAATTTGCATAAACATGAGTAATTTATGAATAATAAATGCCCTTGCATTCAGCGGGAGCCACTCATTTGCATATCGCCGCAGCTACAGTTTTATTTCCTTAGTGCGGTGTTATCATGAAGCCCTTCAAGCCTGCTTAAACCAGAATCAAAGAAATAATGCTTTACAGGTATGTGCTGAGGACTGTTTTATTATCTTAATCTCTTTCTCTACAGGCGGAACATATTTGTAACTTTAATGTCTTGCTCTGTCTGTGATAGGCTTGTAAAACGCGGTCAATGTGCGCAGGCTTGCATCTACAGCACCCATCGCTCGGGCTTGCCCTGTACATTGCATAAACATGAAGTGCCGATGCATTATTGATGAGACCATTGCAACGTTTACTGTATGTGCGCGCACTGATAGGGCGTATAATGCTTGCGTGCGTGCGTGACTGCGTGCATGTAGACTATAGGCTACGTCTGACTTGTCAGTAACCCAACACCTTTCCTTCTGCTATTTCGCATAATCTCCCAGTGTGGAGCAGATAACTTATTTTGTCTTTTTGTTTTGTGATAGAATATTTTAAAACATATGTATTTTTCTTCCACAAGGTGTGACATTTACTATTTATATTTCCGGCAGTAATGAGTCTCAGTCAATGCCGCTTGCAGTCTATTTATTTAAGGCAAGAAATGCATTGATGCTGTTGATTCAGATGCAGCAAGTACAATTCTTTGTAAATAAGTGTGTGTGTGAGAGAGCAGTGGTTTGTTACATAAACACAGGTGCTAGGTGAGGTTGTGTGTCCTTGTGACTGAACGTTGTGGCCATACAATCTGACAGGCAGTGTTCAGACTTGTGTGCCATCACCAGATCAACTGAATGATCTCTGTGCCTCCCTGATCAAGTTAGTCTCATCCAGCCAGAGCCAAGTCTGCACTCCTGTCTGTTATTTCTGAGCTGCATATGAAAAATCTTTCCAGGCTTGTTGAAATTATTACATTTCATAGACACAAAGTCAGCTGCTGACCGACAAACTGATGCCGTGTGGCTTTACACACATATTTGTAAACTGTTCATGATGATGAAAATGTTTTGGAGGAGGAGGCTGGAGTAAGGAGGAGGAGGAGGAGGTTAATCCTCATCCCCGTTGCCCATGCACCTCCTCACTGTCTTGTCACTGAAAAAACTTTCTTAAATGAAAGGAAATAATTTGGGAATAACCTTGACAATAATGCAAATGATTTCTCTGACCACTGAGCTTTCTTAATCTCTTTTACGGCTTCTCTGATATTCCCCCGTTTATGCCGTAGCGTTCAATCCATGCTTCACACACCAACAAATGCAATTAAAGCCTGATTCAAACTCCCTATATGCGCTCATTAATTATTCTGCCCTCCATCCTGCACAAACGCACTATCCCCCCCCCAACTGTGCTGTCGTTGCCATGGCAACCAGGGGTGGCAGTTGCTGATGTCAGAGACTCCTCCAAGGACACTCATGCAGGCGCTGGGTCAGGTGATATGTACTGCTGGGCAACACCCCCAAGGACAAAATGGTCGCCATGCCACTTTTTTCCGCATTGGAGAGTCTCTACACAGACGAGGAGGTGCACCTGTGCTTGCCTGATACCTTTTTTGTTTTGATGATATGTGTGATATGGCTGATGTGGGATATTTTCAGTGTGATTGGTGTGACCGAAACGCATCACAGAGCTGAGCTGTCTGAGCCTTCAGAGATCAGCTGCCTGTCTGAAGAATTTAGAAATCTGCCTGGCTATTTAAGTGCATTCACATCTGTGGGTGCCTTTGTGTTTGGATGTGTCCGTACATTGGTTTCCTCAGGTTGGCATTAAGCAGCCAAGGTTTCCCCCCCCCTCCCCCTCCCCCTCCCCTTCACACACTCAAAGCTCCCCCACCATCTCTCTCTCCCTCTCTGTCTCTAATTGAGCTTTGTGTCTACCTCCATCTCCATTCAAATCCAGAGTCATTTGCATACTGCCGCCGCACGACGGACAGCTCCCCAGCTGTACAGTACAGAACTAAATGAGGAACACAGACCCACTTTACGTGATGTGAATACTAAGCAGCGAGCAGAGTCATTTCCCTGTTTCCTAAAAACAGCTACCTGAGAGAGGAAGGAGGATAGCTGTATCAAATCAGTGCATTCAAAGCCAGACTGGCATTACCAGCCTCAAAGGACATGCTGGAGTTTATTATTTATAATAAAAAGAGACATTGCAGAAGGCATCATATACTATCATTTGACATAAAAGGAGGCAGATATTTTTATATAAATAGGAATATTTCTGCAAGAATGTTTTCCCATTCATAAACAGTCTGCAGGAGAATGGATGAACCAGCTGATAATTGCTCCCATTTCCCTCATATATTGGCAGGTTAAATTGTGAGCCGGCTACCCCTGGGCTTCTCTCTCGTTTCAGTCCTGCCTAGGAGGCCTGATCCCGAGCTCTCTTGCACTTCACCAGAAAGGCTTCCTCAGCGTTGAGGAATTTTAGGGACATTTTGCTTGAGTGCGCAGACACGTAATGATTTTGTATTTTCGATGCACTCCAACCACACTTAACAGAATACGTTAAGCACACCCTTAATGGGAACCTTAACACCCCAAGGCCAATTTTCATTTCCCAGCATATTGGTAGGGATTTGTGACATTTCAACTCATTTCAGGATTCAATCAAAGCCATAGCTCCAGGGAGAGCAAAAATGCCATGCTCTTTATGGCAAATCCAACTGTCCTTGGTTTGCTATATGCATACAACTTCTTCCTCCACAGTGAGGCCAGTGAGAATCGAGTGAAATTAAATGATCCATTTAACTTTACCTTGAAGAAAAATGCAAACAGTGCAAAAATGTTTGAGACTCGCTCTCAGTGAGTGTAGATAGAAATGTTTTATTTAAAAAACAAAGTAACCTCGAGTTCATTTGTGAATATTTGCCAGGATTTAATCACAGGGGAGTGGAAAACACACATTGTGCTCCATCATTCTGAGCACCTTAGCTTTGAGTGAAATGCAGAGAAGGGCAGATAGAAGTGATGTTAAAGTGCAGCCATTCTGGTGAAGATCCAATCCTTCACAGTATGAAGCTCCAACAAGTCCTCCAAACGACCCTTTATATCAACGCGCAATGTCCTCACCTTTCCAAATAGCTGTGCCATTTGGGTGAAATGGGTGCATGTGTACCGTAATGTATGGCACTGTCTGTGGGCACGCTTCTCTTTCTCATACCGAAGAGCTGGAACGTATTAGTGAGCATAAATGTGTTCTACTATTTGTGCTGTATATTTTGTGTTGTGTGATAGCATGGCAGATTTATATTTCCTTTAAAGATCTGAAATTTTATTTGCTATCATACGTGTTTAATTTGTATCAAAATGTAAAAGGTAAAAGAGTACAATCTAAAATCCCTAATGCCAAAATTAAATGTCTCTTTAATGCTAGAAAAATAAAAAAAGATGCATTATGCGCTTAACAAATATTTATCGATTATTAGAAACATTAGACATAAAATATCCTCTCAAAAATATGACCATTTTCCAGAGGAGCTACATTTTAAAATGGGTTTGTGTGTACATCATTAAAGCAAAGCTATATTTTGAGCATGTGTGTAATTCATACATCAGTGTGGATTTGTTCGCAGTGGGGGTTTTTGCAACTTAATCTAATTAAGAACTGGATGCCTGAATATAAACGAAGAATTATGAGCTTCAAAACGGGGGAGGGGAGCCGTGTTTGATCTAGTCACGTTGCCAAGCAACCCAAACCCCTTATTTTAGACCAAAAAAAGCCTCTAAGATGTAATAATCAGCTTGTCTGCATTAGAATGCAAAGGAGGCTGTCAGGCTGCACCTGAAGGACAGCAGGAATTAGGCAGGGTCATTGCTCGACTTACAGGTGAATTGCTGACCTTCTGCAGTGAGTGCCTGTCAAAATCTGCACTCAAATACTGCAAACCAGCCTAAATAAGCGTTTAAATGTAGCTTGTAAAGATTGAATTGTAAAAAATTGAACCGGCATGTGCATACAGCATATTTTTCCCGTGTACAATTTTGTTAATTCAGCCCGCCCGAGTGAGTCTCAACGCAGTCATTATGAATTAAACGCAATGTTCATTTTTAATTTTCTCCTCAGACACCTTCACAGTTTGCGTGCCTCATTTAATTCAGGTAGTTAAAACCAAATATATAATGAGAGAGAGGTATAATAACAAAGGAACAAATGCCAAAATATGTCTTTCTCACTTTTCTTTTACATCAATAACATCCATTTTGGTCAAATAATTATACACAAATACATTATTTCAATGAATAACATTTCTATTCATATTATTTTGACCATCATATTACCAACTATAATTACAGAGTTTTTATATAAAACATTAATAACCAGAAGGTATGTTTATTTTATTTGTGTTCTCTTCCTTGTGAGTTGACAGTGTGAATGCTGGGTGTTGGCTGCTGAAGTGTTCCTACTATAATCAATGGCACCCTCCTCTCCTTTGTTTTCCTAATTGCCGCCATGCCTTTTGTTAGAGAGCATTCTTATAAGTGCATCAATCCCTGCTGCAGAGCACTGAAGGCTTCCTGTGGACTTCAACAAAAAGCATTGTCAGGTGGATGAGCCATTAGTCACCGGTCTACATTGTCTCTGACAAATGTGACGTTTAAAGTACACGCATAATTCCAAAGCACCCTCCGTGCTCTACAAATTGCACGTGTTTTATCCTGGAAATGTCATAAACGTGGGGTTGAACTTTTTATTGAAAACATGTTGATACAAAATGTTGATGTAAGTCTTTGCTATTTCATATTTCAAATGTTTAGAAAGAAAATAATCAGCTAAATACATATATTACAATGCTGAATATGATTGCTGAGTTTATGAAATGCTATGGTTAGTAATTTATTTCTTAATTTCTTAAAAAAAAAGAAACTGTCAAAATGAATATTGAACCTACATTTTTTTTGAAACAGCATTTGTGGTGATTTAGAAATGTGTAATATTAACAATCATCATAATCATTAGAGCCAATTGTTTTAATGTCTTTTGAAATGCTCCAGTTTTGTCTTTATCTGAATGAAAGCGGTATGTACTTTTAAAGATCAGTGAAATCTGTAATATATTTGACTACAAAGCACTGATTAAATAATGCCCTCTTGTGGTCTTTGTATGAGGAATATCCAGCGGAAGCAAATATATAATTAATGAAATTACAATACGGATACATTTTTACATGTTTCTTACTTTTCCTTTATCTCCAAATATATACACCTACTCTAACATCACATTCTACATTATGGTAAACACCTTTTCTCCGTCTTTTAATTCTTTTTTGTGAGGGTCTTGATGTTTTAATTTAAGAGAAACTCCGAACACACAACACACACACACACACACACACACACACACACACACACACACACACACACACACACACACACACACACACACACACACACACATACTTGTGTGCTTGGTAGGAATGACTCTCTCTTATCACTAGATGGGGTAAGCGCATCATTTGAAAGGCTTCTCGACAGAAAGATTTTGCCCCACTTCACATTTTTAAAAAGCAATTTATTAATGAAAATTCATCATTTCTTTTCAATATTTCTAGATGACCAGTTTCTTGGTGAGGTTTAAACTCACTTCACCTTAGCAAGTTGAGTATGTGTTCAATATCTGAAGGAGGTGTAGGATTTTTATTTTTTGTAGCACACTGTATGGCTTAGATCAGGGGTGTCAAACTCAAGGCCCGGGGGCCAAATCCGGCCCGCGACTTCATTTGATGTGGCCCTGCAAGAGCTTGCAAAGAATATAATATGTTTATTATACGGTTACATGCCACTTTACAGAAGCAGGATGCCCATAAACTACATGTCCCACAATGCATCTCGTTTTGTGACATGCACACTGAAGAGACTTGCAATTATTTGCACTGGACTTCTGCTTTCAGACGTAGTAAGTTACTNGTGTGTGTGTGTGTGTGTGTGTGTGTGTGTGTTGCATTGGTATTTTTTGAAAGCAGAGCCTCCCCTGCAGTTTGAGTAGGCCTAGTGTGGGTGTTTGTATGTCACCGTTTGTATATTAAACAAAATAACCTCCAGAAAATCACATTTTCTGGCAGTACAATATTTTTGAATTGATTTAAGTTTTCATATCATTCTTTCATGCATATATTCAGACTCTCAAAATTGTGTTTGTCTGTGATTCATAAAGTTGTTCCCCTCCGTCTTCCTACAGTACTTCCCCCCCCCCTGCTTCATACATTGATTTCAGAGTAGCATATCATTAGCTCATGGTTGTGTTATGGCCCATCGTTGTTCGTCTTGTCCCAGCTCCTCAGTGTCTGAATTGGCATGGGAAAGAGAAGAGGAAAGCTTAACGGCCAGAACTGTGAGGCTCTGTGGAGATGACAAGTAGCTCCTTGATTAACCCATAGGCTGGTTGAGCGGACACACTGTGTTCTTTATTCATCTCCCTTGTCCTTTTCTTTCAGAAAGAGACCCAATAGGGCCCAGCAGGTGAATGTAAAGAAACGCGAGAGGACTCCCCTCCGATCAACCTTTTCAGACCCAGACAATGGGCCAGCCCACCTCTTGTACAGCTGCATTAAAACCCTGATTAAAGTTCTTCCTGTTAGCGATTGATTGAGGATGCTGAGCTAAAACCAACAAAAACCCCACACTGCTGAGGCCTGATAATGACCGGGCCCCACCAACAAAGCACAGGCTTCAAATGATTAGTGGGGTTTTGTTTTCTTAGTCGGCGTGTGAGTGTGTGTGTGTGTGGATGTGTTAGGGAGGAGAGGTCCTTCTAAACATACCAGGAGGTCTTCAGCCAGATCTATAATTAAAGAAGCACCTTAGAAAAACGAAATGTTTGTTTGTGCCTTTCTTTCTTTCTCTTTTCCTTAAATATAATTTGTTAAATACTAATATCTAAAATATAAAACCTCTATATATATTACATTAAATCAGTGTCATATTTGTACACTATACGATGAGGCCCTGATGATAATAATACAAATAGGAGAGGATAAATCAGAACATTAATCAAGGAAATATTGACATGCATGTGAATGAAAAAACAAACCATTCTTTTTTCTGTACTCGTAGTAGTCTGAAAATCAAAAGCAAAATGACGGGTATCGTATATAAAAATGGTCTTCCACATTAATAAGGCTCTATTAAATTGTTCACATGCTTATCATAATCATGATTTGAAGTGCAGATTTTTAAACACTCAGTCATTGTTATGTAAACAGCCTTTTTTGCATGTTAATCCTTTTATAGGAGAACGTCAGAAAGGCGCATGACGACATGGGAAATGATTTGTAGAGAAGACGCTGGGAAGACTTTAACAGTGTGTGTGTGTGTGTGTGTGTGTGTGTGTGTGTGTGTGTGTGTGTGTGTGTGTGTGTGTGTGTGTGTGTGTGTGTGTGTGTGTGTGTGTGTGTGTGTGTGTGTGTGTGTGTGTGTGTGTGTGTGTGTGTGTGTGTGTGTGTGTTGAGAGAGAGAGAGAGAGAGAGAGCGTCTTCAAGAATCCATAAATATTGCATTTCTTTGTTTGACGGATGTGTGACACATTTGCATGTTTCCTCAACAAATTCCACTGTCATGTTTTTCCTTTTGTCAGTCATCTTTCAAACACAGATCCTGACAATTATCCCAGAGAAACTCCTGATCAAAACCACCGTATTCCGTCTGCCGCTCAGCCCCATCACACACACATGGTTCTGCATATCTCCCGTCTTCCTCTCGCACCATCTTTATTTGATTCCAGCTCATGATGCACAACTCATCAGTTCAAATCCCAAAAATTACATTTACAAAGTGTTTGTGTCATCTATATTACACACAGTTTGAAATGTCTATTTGTTGAACAGTTATTGCAGTGTTGCTGCAGAGGGATTGTTGTGAGGCGTCTCTCTAATTCACAGTTTCAACAGAGGAGGGCATTGTGCGTTTTGCATTAATGTGTGCCGCTCTTAATGATCCACACGTCAGCAGATCAAGGGTAATAATGGTTTGAAGAAGCCTTATTACAAATGTTGAGTGGAAGGAGTGTACGTTTAGTGTGAAATTGACTTAATACATTAAATCGAGTCAACAAAAATATCAATCATGTATTTGTTGTTTAATATTCAAGTCGTGAGCAATTATCAAAGTAGTTTTTTTAGTTATTTCCTACAACAACAAAAAACTAATTCCCAGAATATAATCTAAAACCTTTTTATTCAGTCAATCCTGGAGTGTTTGAATAATAGCAGAGTGGAAAATAGAGACAGGCAGGTAGAGGAAGGCACTGAGGAGGCCCTCAGGCTACAGTGAGGGTCTTGTGCAGATTGGCTCTGGGGCTCCACAACGATCCTCACATCCCACACATTTATCAGAATGGGGTTAGCGTTCCACACTGTGCCTACACTTACACTGTGCCCTCTCACACACACACACACACACACACACACACACACACACACACACACACACACACACACACACACACACACACACACACACACACACACACACACCCAGACATCCGCCTACACCCAGTGAAAGCCTCATAGCCTTTTTAACTTCTCCTCTGTGCACCTCTTCCTCCCACTCTACTGTTATTAGCCTCAGACTACCTGACTCCACCTCGCGGCGTATATATGAGTCAGGACGACCTGCAGCCTCAGTTATTTTCTAGAGCATAATTGTTCCATGTGTATAATGTGTATCATATAGCAGAATCTGAGAAATGGCGCAGTAGAAAACACAGTAGTGAGAAGTTAACAAATTGTCTAAGAAAGTGAAATCATTAGAGATTCTTTAGGAATCATGAACAAATCTCTTCAATATGGTGAATTCTTTATCTTGCAATTTAAATCCTTTGCAGCTCATCCTATTCCTTCTGATTTTTCAGTTGCATACTATATGGTCAGGGAGTCTTATTTATTCTTACATGGTGCAAACGTGGCCTCAGGCACATAAAAAGAGGAAATTCAACTTTTGACAGAGGGTCTACCTTTCCTTCATTTGCTCTTTGTACAAATCTTTGATTCCTGGAGTCTTTGTGCTTATAGAAATGGACATTATGTACACCTGGCAGGCAGCAAGTGGGTTAAGAGCAGGGGTCTGCAGATAAATCCCGCTTGGTTCGTAGTTGGACTATAACAATGTCCAAGCCCTCAGAGTGTAAATCTGTGCAGTACTGTTCCTGTGTAGCACTGCTGTACTGCATTCAGCCTGCTGATTTATTATAGATATGAAACCGCGTTACAGCTGCCTACAACTCTGCTTTTCATGTGGATTTCAAGTGGCTCAGAAATTAATGACCACCAGAATCACATGTACATGATGAGTGACATGTGGACAGGAAATGTCAATTGTGATAAGAACCTATTTAAGTTGTCTTCATTTGTAAGGTGATGTTTCACATGTTTAAAAATATGGATAAATGACAGCACTGTTGGGGTGTTCTGGGATAAATCTACAAATACATCAAGATGGTGGAAAAACACTTTTTATGCTCTACAATAACCACGAAGACTGGCAGTCTCGACACAACCCCTGTCCTTAGCTCCAACCCCCAACCTCGTCCTTGCCCCCCACCCACCCACCCTCAACAAACTGCGGTCTTCGGCTGCACACACAGCCGCACGTTGTCACACACTCAACCCTCTACGTCAGCAGCGGGTCAGGGAGGCCGACGACGGGCCAACGTGTGTACCATCAAACACACATGTCAGTGTGAGGGACTTCCAGATTGTCAGTAACTCTTCTCATCCAACCCTAAAATATCTCATAGTCCAACACACACACACACACACACACACACACACACACACACACACACACACACACACACACACAGACATATCCTGATCCGCCTGACCCAGCTGGATGTGGATCAGTGAAGAAGCACCGACATCTCAGACTCTGGCATGCCAACAAGTCTGGTGTCGATGAAGTGATGCTTTGAATTAAAAGTGCGTTTGATGCTTAAGAGGAGCTAACCTGATTTGACTGGCTAACGTGATTTGAGTGGGCTCAGACGTAGATAGAGTGCTACTGTGTGGAGAGAAATGGATCTCTGCCAGCTGGATCTGCTTATTCACTGGATAATGGAAGAAAAGCAGCCAAATGAACCTCGAGGTTCAGCATGAAGCTAATCTGAAATGTTAACATTTGCCCTTGCATCGTTGCTATTCGGTTCTCAATTCTATCACCATGGTTGTCTAATAGCCTCTCCTAAAGGATCCCAAGCATTACAGACATTCAGTGTGGTGATCATTGATACGCCTTATGATTCTTCTAATAGCATTCAGTAAAAGAAATAATTATTGTGTAATTTTTCTCATTTGGATTGTTGATTCCACTGAATGTGTCTAGCTGTTAAGCACTGGATATTAACCCTCAAAATAGTCTGTATTTTCTATACTGTGGTTCATTTTGTTGTGAAAAAGCTTTTGATGAGAGAGGCTGGGCAACAGGGGTGTTTCCGGAGGTGAGAGGGTGTCAGATATGGTGCAGAAGTGTTGATTGGACAGAGGTTGGTGGGAGAAAATATTTGAGTATTAGGGCTGCCATTTATATTTTGTTCTATGAAATACAGGCAGCTGGGTGTTTCTCTGACCAAAGTCTTTTATTCTGTGCCATAACCATTATGGTTTGTGTAGGAAAATCTTTTGCTTAGTATGTAAAGAAAGTGTGGTGCAGTTCCCGCCCCCCTGCCACCCCATCCTCAAAGAGCATTAATCATTGGTTCTCCAACCCACAGTCTCTCTGAGGAGCAGTCACTCACATCAGAATGACGAGACACACATGAAAGCCAGCAAGGGGGGGGGGGTTAAGATAAGGTATAGCAAACTATCCTGTGGGGAGAGGGGAGAGGATTTCCCCTCTCATTAAAGATCAATTGGCTTTCGCCTAACGAGAACCCCTTCTTGAAAGCAAACAAACAAACAAGCTCTCACTTTGAGGGAACCATAAAACCGAGAAGAGGCTTTCCACAACAGACGATATTGCATTTTGTCAACTCTGTACCTCCAGTAAACCCACCAGCGTCACGCTTGTCAACATCATTTGTGGATGTGCGCTGTCAATGTGGGGTCATAGGTCACAGGTGGTCTCAGGAGGGAAGCAGACCAAAGCTGGGCCGTCTTCTGCTCTTCTATGAAATGCCTTCATGATCTCCAGGCGTGATGCCTCGCCCCTGAAGACCATCCCCTGCTGGGTCTCTAATCCTGTCTAAAAGAACCAGAAAGATGGCTTCTCTGCTTCTTCTCTGGCCTATGGGTCCTCCAACAGCTCCCAGTATATGAGGGGATTAGTAAAGCAGACCTCAAACACCCCCACTGTCTCAGTGTGGAGCTGACCCTTCAACCCATTGGCCAGGTGGAGCTCCTCGATGGGTGGATACCCACGACTGAATTAGCTTCTCTCTTCCTCTCTAAATGAGGTATCCTGAAGGGCGCCAGGTAAGACAGGTCAGGAGGGGTCAACAAACCCCTGTGGTCCGACACAAAAAGAGGCGCAGGATCACCTGCCGCTTGCCAGATCAAATAAAGGCTTAAATAGGGGGCTCCTCTCTTGTCAAATCTCCCTCCATGAATACTCAGGAGGGCCTAGACTACTGTAAAGCCTACCCCAGTCTTGGCCTCCTGTAGACCTGAGACCCTGTTGACTGCTAACACCCCTGTACTTCAGCCCAGGTCCCCTCGCAGTAGCCATCAAGCTCTTAATTCCTACTCCCAGCCCATCACTAAGTACTGTGTGCATAATGGACCTATAATCAACCCCTGGCCAATGGAGCCTTTTCTCTCAGCGTGTCTGCACTCATGTTGAGCTCGCATGTCGAGTTG
This sequence comes from Notothenia coriiceps, assembly GCF_000735185.1. NCBI lineage: Eukaryota > Metazoa > Chordata > Actinopteri > Perciformes > Nototheniidae > Notothenia > Notothenia coriiceps. Next base: position 2,886,314 of record NW_011357368.1, read on the forward strand.
CAATGAGATGCTAATTAGACTTCATATCTACAGGGCTAATCTGTGTGTTCACATTCAGGTGCTTTTAATCCACTCCATAGCCGAACAGCTTGCTAATTTGCAGGTAGTACCATAGTGGTCAAGGGAAAACGCTAAAATTATCTTGTAAAAAATGATGATGTATATGTTTGAAGGGAGCTGTTCTGATACAACACGACGCAGTAATTATCTAAGCGTCCGTACGGTGTGTGTTCTGTCGCTGTAAGGTTAATGGTCAGATCCTGTTCTCTCTACCAAATAACCTCATCAAACTGCACCGCATGACAGGCTAAGTGAGGGGTGTGGCGATCTAGGTGCCCAACACAATGCCCCTTGTCAGTCAGCCTCATTCCTGGGGGTGAAGAGAGGCGAGGGAGGGTGCGACTGAGGTAGCCACAGGCCATTGGGTCTCTGCGATTGGCCTTAATCCGCCAGCTAATAAGTTCAGAGAGGGGCCATATGCTGCAGTGCAATGTGTGGGGAGGGGAGTGTTGCCTCATGTTACTTACACCAGGCCGGCGCTTTCTCAGGTACCGCCCTCCCACGGTCTGTTCCTTTGTACTGGGGGATCAGCCCTCTCCACGCTGTGAATGGTCCGAATTGATTAAACCCCACCGTATAATTGTCAGCAAATCCCAGCGAATCATTTCCCATCCATTTGAAAAGTACAATGTGCGTTTCTATTTTTCTCCTCGCCTCCTTTCTGTTTCACCATCCCCACCCCTCAATGTCCTTCCCCTCCTGTTTTTCTCCTTTAAAAAAAAAAAAAGTCTCAGGTTTGTCCCTGCATGCCACTCCCGGTCCCCTGCATGTGAGAGAAAGCAGAGGCAGGAGCAGGAAGAGGATAAGCAGAGGCAGGGGTGAGGAGGCATAGGGTATGCTTGGCTGGACAGTTGGCCGTAGATGAAAGTGGGCAAAGGGAGACGTGTTTTAATCTGTGGCCCAGGCCAGAGCGTGGGGCGCAGATCTGAGCTGGCACCTGCCTGGGCACAGCCAGCCTGAGTAAGGTCTCAGCATCAGGTTAACTCCAGGCATTCAAGGTTCTGAGTTGAACACATATCTTTGTACTACATTTTAGGTTATTTTTATGTTTAATTAAAAATTCCAGTCTGTCCAACATTGAGAAAGTCAAGATCAAATAGTGCCCTGAACTATATTTCTTTCTTTTTTTTTCAAACCACAACTCACACCTCTGAAACATAGCGATTCAACCCAAAGCAGGACCTTTGTTTGATTTTAATTAAGATCTTGATTAACCCAAGCCGTGGTCTTTACATAATAGTAACCAAGTGGTTTTTGTGTGTAAATCAAACCACATTTTTACCATATTGTTCTCACATCAACAAATAGTGTTGAAACAATAATATGTCAATCTAGAGTGCAGCCATTGGGTGCGAATGGTGACTTTTGGACCTTTTTATTGACAAAGTATTTCAGCATTTAAACCAAAATATCCCATGCATGCTTTTATAATGAAAGATACACATTTACTTTTCTTTGGATCAAGATAGGATGTAGAATTATTTTTAGTTGCACTGACCACACATCAAACTGACACTTACTTCCTCTAATCAACCCCCCATTATGAGTACACATGTTCAACACCCTTTCATTGATCTGAGAGGTCCCTAGGCAGAGGTTCAAGTCTCTCTGACCTCAGTCATTTAACCCTTGACCTCAGCTACCGGCTGAAAGCATGTCCCAGTCTAAAAATTCAATATATTTTGGTTGGCATTCGCCTTCACAAAATAGTATCAGTGTCAAATTCTGGACACACATTTTGCTCTAGATTAATATATTTAAGACATCTTAAAGGTATTTTTTAAACAAAATAATAATAATCTCTTTGATTGACAAAATAGACTTGAGGTAGATTTACTTCTGGCATCTCAAACTACATCCCGGGTCTTCGTCTGTGAAATTTGTTTGTTCAGTTGTCTGGAAAAAGCTACCATTTTGTCGTCTCAAGGTCAAGTATGAACTTTATTTTAAGCCACTTGATCTGTTGAAAAATAATACACCAAAAGGGGCTTATACCATTATTTGAATGCCACATAGAGCATTATGGATTCCTTTGTCTCTGATATTGTTTGCCATCAACATCCCTTAGAGATCCTCTTTACATTTGGGGTCATATACATACAAGCAGTCCCTGTCACGCATCTCGTAGTCTGACATTGATCTCCAACTTTGACGCTTGGCTTTCATTACCGGCTGAAGGGCGTTGTTTGTGAGAGTGATCTTCATGTAAAGTGCTCATAAACGATCACAGGCCATGCGGGCAGATTTATGATCATGGAGACGTCTGACAATGCAGCATCTCATCTATACTCATATAAATAGCACAGTCCTGTGAGTTTGGGGTTTGTATGCGGTCGTAGTGGTGATGGCGGCGATGATGATGATGAGGAGGAGGAGGAGATGGAGAAATATGAGGAGGCTGGGATACGGCGGTGAAGGGCAGCGAGTAAGCTGTTAAGTTGTGGTTGTGATGCCTTTGGACGGAGCTAATTCATATGAAAACTACCATGCAAATTCTCATATGGATACAAAACACATATTAACATGCTAATTCTGGATGTAGCTCGTGGTCAGGAAATGCCTCACCTCTGGCCCCTTATTTCCATGCTGAATAGTTAACCTTGAGATCAATGCTCAAAAATGCAATCCTCAAAGACTGTCCCTCCAAAGACCCCATCTGGAGAGTTAATTATTATTTCCCGCCCACACTTCTGCATTGTTAATGACTTTATGTGAATATTTGTCTCCCCTTTTCAAAATCTAAAGCATTCTATCACGAGTCTTTAACCAAGTTAGATCCTAAGAAACCGGCTGGCCCGGACAACGTAGAGCCTTTCTTTTTAAAGATAGCTGCAGATTTTATTGCTCCACCTCTCACTACTCTTTTTAACCTCTCCCTCAGCACAAACACAATTCCAAAATTGTGGAAGTCAGCGTATGTCCTGCCTTTGCTAAAAGGAGGGGAGGCCACCTTATTAAATAACTATAGGCCAATCTCTAAGTTGTCAGTTCTGGCTAAGGTTCTTGAACGCTTAGTGAGTGAACAGGTAAAGATGTTTTTATGTACAAATGACATCCTGTATAAACATCAGTCAGGCTTCAGAAAGCAACACAGCACCATCACTGCCACAATGAAAGTGGGGAATGATGTGGCAAGTATTTTAGATAATAAGCAGAGTTGTGCAGCTCTATTTATTGACCTTTCCAAAGCGTTTGACACCGTCGATCATCGCATTTTAAAGCAGAGGCTAGCCAGTATAGGCATGTCCAGCCATGCAGTAGGGTGGTTTGTGAACTACCTCTCTGAAAGGTCCCAATGTGTTCATTTTGATGGGCTGTCTTCTGAGATGGTTGAACATTGCAAATGGTGTTCCCCAAGGTTCTGTTTTAGGTCCACTTTTATTCTCCATCTACATCAACAGTTTAGGTGAAAATGTCGATGAAGTTACTTTACATTTTTATGCGGATGATGCCGTGATGTACTGTGCAGGTCCCTCCATTAAGGAGGCTGGTGTTAAATTACAGGCTGTTTTTAACATTATTCAGACTCAGCTCTCTGAACTAAAGCTTCTTTTAAATGTTGAGGAAACCAAGGTAATGCTCTTTTCTAAAGCTAAAAAGACACCAGAGCCTGTTTTAGATATTGTAACTACGCAAGGATAACTTGAAGTGGTTACCTGTTACAAATACCTTGGTATCTGGCTTGATGATTGTCTCACTTTTAAACTTCATGTAAATAACCTGCTTAAAAAGCTGAGGGTTAGTCTAGGTTTCTTCTACAGGAACAAGTCCTGTTTCTCGCTTGAGGCCAGGAAAAGGCTAGTCACTGTGACCTTTTTAACGTCTATGTTCCTCTTCTTATGTCACTACCCAATTACGAATGTGCAAAACAGTGTTAGGGAAGTCACCGTGGACACTATGCCTGGTTCGAGATTGGAACTGGTCCGGGTTAACCGTTCGACACCGTAGAGTATATGTTTAGTTTAGTGGTATCAGT